>NC_142345.1:17617500-17785500 GCF_054954075.1 Amborella trichopoda | reverse complement strand
TGGTTTAGGTGTCTGTGATTTATTTATTTATATTTTTCTCATATATAATTTGTCTATAAAAGACAAGTCTTGTACATTCATACAATCAATGGACACTGAGTCTCCTCAGAGAAACCTAAGGATTCTCTGTCTATTCTAGTACGATCGAGTCTATTTTATTACTCGATCTTGTTTGTTCATTTCTGCTTAAGGCTCGCTAATCAATCCTAGAAATTAACGATTTGACCACTAATTCTACTGTGCATCTCGGAACCTATCACCTTATTTCCTAGTTTTCATCACTTTGTCCCCTTTATCAACTTTGTTTTGGCCGTTACGATGAACAATGTCACCTGACATCTTAATGGAACGGCAGAACCCAAAGACGCAAAATCGCCTTCCCATATATCCAGTCCATTCGTCGCTGCAATATAAAAAAGTGCACCTTGATAAAGACTCGAATTAGTGAGGTCTTTCCTTTTCAATCTTCTTATCTGAAGAATGAACTCGCTGAGGAACCAGAGAGACTCTTATTAGCTCAAGTCCATCTGCACTGAATAATGTAACTCCGTCACCTTGAACCTACCATTTTGTCACCTGATCTAAAACCAATAGTCTTTGAAAACTAGCTCTGAAAAACCCTCTCTATAAAACCAACCCAAATATCCACCCTTGACACTACCAGAAAAATCCACTCTTGTTTATCATGAGAAAAAATCGTGTGATCTGCCCATCTGAAGAACAACCCTTTTGCCTTTGAAAAATCAGCCATTGCCTTTGAAAAATCGTTTGTATTTGTAGAGACGAAAAACAATCCACGAAAACAAGAAAGAAAAAACAAACACAAAAGAAAGAGACAACCAACCACAATGCAAAAATATATGTGGTTCACAACATGCCTATGTCTACGGGAGAAATATACGTGGTATGGCAACGTGCCTATGTCCACAGGAGATTAGAGCGTCTTTACTGACAATGGAGAATAGGGTTACAATTCACTCTCTTACTCACGCCTCTCTGTTTTTATCTAATTACAAAGATATCTACGTTTTTCCCTTAACCCTTGGAGGATGAACCTCTTCCCTTAACCCTTAACCCTTGGAGTCTCAGATATATGATACAAACTACCGAAATACCTTTATACAGATATATATCAAGTCCTAGATATATGATACAAACTACTCAAATACCTTTATACGGATATATATCAAGTCCCAGATATATCGAATCCCATGATCGGCCCTTCGGGCTTTTAATGGCCCTCCGGAGTCGTCTTTTTTACTCTACCTTGGCAGATCTATTTCCTCATAATGGAAGACATCAATCCTCAACTGTCAGTAAACCTCTCTAAAAAATGTCCCAAAAAAAAAGTCAAAAAACACCCAAAAAACCGTTAGATATGGAATGCCTATTCTTCTGCCATTTAAAAAATGGCCATTTGAAAATGCCTCTAAAAAAATTGACAAAAAAAACAACTGAAAATCCAAACCTGCTGAATTTGGGATCATCACCTCAGTCGATGCTTCATTCTTGTCAAGATATGAAATCCCCTCTTTGAGACTCACTTTATTTGTGCACCCCATTCTGAAACATGCTCTGCATATTTTATCTTCTTCATTCTCTAGATCTAAAGTTCTCTCGGTAGTTGCATCTTCTCCCTTGGGTCTCTCTCTCTCTCCCAGGTTCTGTTTTCAGTCTCTCTCCCAGGTTCTGTTTTCAGTCTCTCCCTTTTTTTTCCTTTTCTTTTTAGCTTCTGTCTCCAGTTTTCCATGGTGTGATGGTCTGTGCTTGGGTCTCTCATCAAGAGAGGCATTTTAGTCATAGAGAGAGAAGAGAAAAAGGGATGGAGTAAAAAGGTAAGAAGTAGAGTGGGTGAGAGAAAGAAGTGATCGTAGGCCTTCTTTTTAAAATTTTTATTGCATTATTCTCTTGTCTTTAGTTTTCTTTTTATGTTCTTTTCCTCTCACTTTAAACCATGTGACCCACTTGTCTTCACTTCGTTGAATCACTTGAGTCTTTAATTCTTTATCCTTTTGATGGAACATCAAGTTGTAGTATACTAATATTTTTTAACTGTTAAAAAAAACGAAGGAAAATTCATGTCATGTTCCTAAGATCATCTTCATTATGTCTGCTATTTTCTGTATGATCAAGTCTGTTGTTTTGTTCCTTGATCATGTCTATTTATTTGTGAGAGCTTGAATCAGTATTAGATTCGCACTGAGTTTTGTTGGCTCTTACAAGCGCCATTATGTTCTCTCGCCTATCTCAATTGTTTTTTCTCTTAAGCCAATATCTAAAGTTTTTGTTTGTTGGCCGAACCTACTTTGTTCTGATCGTCTGTTCATGAAACCGTCTGATCTATTGTTGTTCGAGCCTGCTTTGATCGGGTCATCTATTTCTAAGGCTTGCTGATTTTCCATTGCTCGATCTTCCTCTGCTCTTGTTCTTGTTTGTGAGGCTTGTTGATTTTACATTGTTAGAGCTTCCTCTGTTCTTGCCTTATGTTTCTAAGGCCTGTTGATATCGTTTTGAGCTCCAATTTTGAAATCCAATTGTGCTTTTTGATCAAGCAATGTGAAGTTGCGCAATTGAAGATCCAACTAGTCGATTTCGAAATTGTCGTTCGAATTCCAAGTTCTCTCTCTTAAAGCATCTTGAGTTTAAGAGGGAGTGTTAAGGAAAGTGCATATTGTCTATAGGGTTACTTATAAAAGGTGTATATTATATTCGTTACAACATTAAAAAGTGTGGGTTCATGTAGTTCCTTTCTTGGAAACGTTGGAATCAGTGAGGCCTTTCTTTTTCAAGCTTCTTATCTGAATAATGAACTCGTTGGGGAGCCAGAAAGCCTCCTACTAGCACAAGTCATTCTGCAATGAACAATGTAACTTTGTCACCCTAAACCTATCATTTTGCCCCTCGATCTAAAACCAATCTGTCTCTGAACACTGGCTTTGAAAAATCCCCTATGTGAAATCAGCCCAAAAATCCACCCCTAAAACGATGAGAAAAATCCACTCTTGTTTATTAGGGAAAAAAAAAAATCATATGTTCTACCATTCTAAAAAACAACCCTTTTGCCTTTAAAAAATCATTTATTCGCCTAATCTCAGCCATATCTGTTAATAAACTCCTCTGAAAATTGTCGAAAAAAATAATGGAAATACTCCAAAAACCGTTAGATCTGAAATACTTATTGTACCGTTAGATCTGATATACTTATTGTTATGCCATTTAAAAATGGCCATAATAAAATGGCCTCTAAAATATGTAACAAAAATGAAAAACCCAAACCTGTCGAATTTGAGAACACCATCTTAGTTGTTGCTTCATTCTTGTCCATATATGAAATCCCGTCTTTGAAACCCCCTCTATATCTACACCCCATTTTGAAACATGCTCTAAATATTTGATCTTCTTCATCCTTTGGATCTAAAGTTCTCTCAGTAGTTGTATCTTCTCCCTCGGGTTTCTCCCTCCCATATTTTTCTTCTTTTATCTCCAATTTTCTATAGTGTGACGGTCTGTGCTTGGGTCTTGTTTATCTCGACTATTTTTTATCTCCAGTTTTTCATTCTATTTTCTCGCCTATCTCGACTGTTTTTCTCTCTCAAGCGAAGACATGAAATTTTTGTTTGTTGTTGGAGCCTATTTTGTTCTGGTTGTCTGTTCATGAAACTTGTTGATCTATTGTTGCTCGAGCCTGCTTTGTTTGTGTCGGCTATTTCTAAGGCTTGCTGATTTGTTGGTGCTTGAGCTTCCTTTATTCTAGTTCTTGTTTCTAAGACTTGTTGATCTGTCGTTGCTCGAGCTTGCTCTATTCTAGCCTTCAGTTTCTAAGACTTGTTGATACCATTATGAGCACAATTTCTAATATCTAATTGTGTTTTTTGATCAAGCAATGTGAAGCTGTGCATTTGAAGATCCAACTGCTCGATTCCGAAAATTTTCGTCCAAACTCTAGCTGCTCTCTCTCAAGGCATCTTGAGTTTGAAGGGGAGTGTTAAGGAAACTACGTTTTGCCTATAGGGTTACCTATAGCAGATGTATACTATAATTAGTGTATATGGGAAGGGTAGGTGCAATATCCTATATTTTAAAGTAAGTCTGGGTCTAATTTTAAGTGTCTATGATTTATTTCTATTTTTCTCTTATGTAATTTGTCTAAACAAGACATGTTTGTAATTCAAACAATCAATGGACATTGAATCTCTTCAGAGAAACCTGAGACTTCTCACAAAAACAACAGTGAAAAAGAGAACTCGTACGATTTCTTACATATTATGATTTACCCTAATCCTTCAAAACTAGTGTTACCTTACTGTTTTCTTCAAGGTAATAATAAAAAAGTGTAGTTCGCATAAGGTTGCAACCTTAAACAATCAAATTAAGGTGCCCCTCCAAGTTTTATCTTAAACTGTAATTTTGGCGTCAAAAGTTTAAAGGATAGCATAAGAATCCATTTTCGCTTTTGACTATAATATTTTAAACTCTAAAAATGATTCAAATCAAGTAGATCTATAAACACATGAAATATTGAAAACGAACAGTCCAAGTAATGTGTTGTAAGATGAACTATTTTTGGGACTCAAAATCTTTGTTTCCCTCATATTCATATATTTCGATATCGAGATGATAAATTAGAGGGTGTTTCAACATCAAAAAGGCCTCGTCCGATGGATTTTTGAGTTGCACCTTAATTCTACATTTTAAGGTTGCAATCTTATATTAACTTTTTTCATAATAAAATGTCCTATTCCTTCGTTCTTAAATTGTATAAAGGAGGTTACATCTACCTCAAATATCTCAAACCTTTTTGCTATTGTAACCATTTATACATCTAGAAAGAAAAAGAATAATTTGATTTCTCAAGGGCAGGATATATGACTCAAATGCAATGCCATAGAGAATAAAACTTGTTCTCATTACAAGAAATGGAAAGTAGTTCTTACAAATAAATATCATATTTGGACTCATGGAAACATGCCACATAAACAATTTACATGAAACCCCAAATAGGCACTCATATGGCCCCATAACACATACTTCGAACATAAAATTTTGCAACATCCTCCTGATCTGCTGTAAATCAAAAGAAATTTTACAAATCACAAGTAGAAAGACCACTATAAATCAACCTATATTAGTGTTATATAAATATCAACAGTATCCTCCACTAACCACTATTATTATTGCACGACTATCCTCAAATGTGCAGCTACTGGACTTGTTTGATGACAAAAATAGCTGTGGTACACTTGCTCTCCTCCAATCATTCCACCTAAAAACCTAGATGAAATATTGATGAAATTAATTTTGTAATAAGAATAATAATAAAACATCAATAGACTAAGCATATGAAAGACCGATGAACGCACTCTTTTCTTCGAAATAGAAAGCCTCTAAGTGTAACTCTTTTGTGTGCGTGCATGGGTGTGTTTGTGTGTCACGAGCAACAATTTTCAATCCTCAGAGATAAGCTACAAGCAAACAGTAAATTGAGCAAAATCCTAAAATGTAAATTTCAAAAACCAAAATTAATTTACAAATAACAGCTAATTAAGTTAATATTTCAATCCCTACTTATCTTGTACAAATAGGGACCCCAAAATACCCATTCACAGAGAGAGAGAATTATTCTCGGTAGAATGACATTGAAGTTCTCAGACTCGTTGATGAGGTAATATGTCGTAATGACTGCTTTTGCCCAAAAGTCATTTAACGAAATAGTGTTACTCAACATGTTTTGGTCATTCTCAAGAAGAGTCATATTCATGCACTTAGCAAATCCATTCTATTGCGGCATCTTCAGAGTGGTGTATTGATGAAAAATTCTTTCTTTCTTACAGAAATTCGCAAACTTTGCGAAGTGCACTCTTTACCATTATCAATCCTCTAGCACTTGATCTTCTTTCTAGTATGTCTTTTGCCCGCCCCTAGTTTTCAAATGCTTGAATGTGTTATATATATATATATATATATATCTTCTTCTTTAATGTGTAAATCCACAATTTTTTTTAAGATCATCTATCAAGGAAACAAAGTCTAGAGATCTATCTTTGAAGACAAAATATAAGGCCCCATATATCTGAATGAACATACTCAAGAATGCCTTTTGTGGTATGTTCCGATGTGCAAAACTGCACCCTATACTGCTTACCATAGACACATTACTCATAGAAGTCCAACTTAACTTTTTACACCATAGATCAATTGATGGTTATTTAGTTATGTCAAAGCTCTCTGTCATGTCTCTAGTCGCATGTGTCTCAATTGAGTCAATTTGGTATTATCTCCATCATATTTGGAAATTGTTGCTCTATTTGAGACCGTACTCCCAAGCAGCACATATAAATCGATCCAATCTTTTTACCTTTAATTATAACTAGGGCATCCTTTAGATTTTTTTAGGACTGCAACTACTTCAACAAATTTATAATTATTGAAGTCTAAGGCACCTAAAGAGAATATTCTTTTTCAGATTTAGAACATGTCATACATCAATCAAGATTCTCACGACTCCATTGTACATCCTGATATTAAATATCCTAGCACCAACGGTCTAACAAGCCACATTATCCTTCATTAAAACTAATCTACCATCAAGACTCTTATATGTGGTGAACCAATCCCAGTGAGGACACTATGATAGGAACATCATGAAATAGAGTGATCACAATTTGTCGAGAGAGACAATACATTATCTATTCAACTTTTCGAGTTTCTATCAACAATATTGGCTGCATCAAAGGATTTTTTTTAATTTTCTTTGAGATTCTGACTATCCTTCTTAACATGCTGCTTTTTATTACAGTAATAGCATCAAACAATGTATTTTCCTAATCTGGATTTGGTTCTGGACCTGCTCTAACTTTCATGTCCCTTTTTATGTCTATCAATGAATCTTCCTCTAGCCACTAAATCATCTGCATGTGGCTGAGTATTACTATATCTATTCTTTAAATTATTCGAGAGAAGAGTCTAATTCACATCCTCCATCTCTATGATATATTTTTCATAAAGCAATATTGTGACAAGATGTTCATACAAATAAGGCAGTGAAGACATCAAAATTATAGCCTTATCATCATTTTCCATCCTAACACCAATGCTCAATAATTGACATAATTTTATTTAATAGATTCAGGTGCTCATGGAGATCCGTACCTTCATTCTATGTGCAGGGTGTAATGTTGTTACTTCAAATACAACCAATTTGTAAGGACATGTCATATATAAACTCTTAAGCTTCAACCATAGGCTTGATGCTGAATCTTCATTGGCGATGTTAAATAGCACTTCACTCAATAGGCATCATATCCCTCATCTCTAAACCTTCCCAATATTCGTCTGACATGGACTCCGATTTCTTTGACTTTTCTTTCAATGCTTTATATAATCCTTGTTACACTAGTCAATTCCCAAGATTGATTTGTCAGATTTTGGAGTTATTTTTACCATCAAATTTTTGTACCTTGAATTACGTATTTGAAACCTTTAGTGACATACCGACAGCCCCAAATCAGGGTCTAATATCCCTTATTGTGCACATAAGCTCTAAAACCCAATGGGTTGATTTTTGACAAACAACGAGCGAAAAAAGCACAACAGACAACAACAAGAAAATATAATAGGAAATAAATAATACAAAAAACACAAGTATTTTACGTTGTTTGTCACATATGTAACTACATCTACCAGTGAAAACGATCGGCAACTTTTTCACTAATTAAAGAAAATAAAATTACAAGATGACACTTGCTTGAGAGATCTAGAGACAAATTCAACGTCTCACAAAGCCTCTCTCTGCAATTTTCTCTCTCTATACAGCCCAAAATTTCATTTTTTTTATGTGTTTCTCTCTACAAAAGCTATGAAACATAGAGAAAAAGGACAACCCAAAGACACCTATGTGAGTCTTCTAATTCCCTAACTTTAAGAAAACTTAACATTATCCCAAATTAGGTCCATAGTCCATCATCATCATCATCATAGCTTTTGCTCAATTAATTGGGATCGACTACATGAATCCTGGTTTGCCATTCTGCTCTATTTAAGGTCATACCTTCAGTGAGGTCATAAGTCCTTATATCTTTTCGGACTACTTCTAGCTACATCCTTTTAGGCCTACCCCTTTCTCTTGTCAATCCTTCCACTTGCACTAAATCGCACCTCCTAACAGGTGTTGTACTGGGTCGATGCCACACATGGCCAGCTCACTTAAGTCTAATCTCTTTCATCTTATCGCCTATTGGTGCCACACTTAAACTTTCCCGAATGGATTCATTTCAGATTTTATCCCTTCTTGTTTTGCCACTCATCCATCTCAACATCTTCATCTCCGCTACACTCATTTTATGAGTATATTATGTTTTGTTTGCCCAACATTCTGCTCCATAAAGCAAATCTGATCTCACAGTTTTCCTGTAAAACCTACTCACCAGGTTCATTCATATGTGGCGATCACATAAAATTCAAGTAGTACATCTCCTCTTTGCCCACCCAGCTCTAATTCTATGTGTAACATCTTCCTTAATTTTTTTATTTTCCTAGATTAGCAGCCCAAGGTATCAAAAGTGCGGCCTTTATGTACTTCTTAACTGTCAAGCTTAACTACTTCCTTATCTCTGCTTCTATTATTATTAAACTTTCATTCCACATACTTTGTCTTAGTTCAGCTAATTTTAAAACCTTAATATTCTAGAGCATCTATCCAACGTTCTACTTTGTGTTAACGTCGTTTCGAGTCTCATCGATCAAAACTATGTCATCTATGAACAACATGCAATGCGGTACTGTTGGAAGAGATTTTTCATCATCATAGGGCCCTCGCTTAATAAAAGCCTAGCAAACAGTGAAATCCCGATAGTCTCAGAATAGCCCCAAAACTGACCAAAATCTTTATGAGGTCTCTCAAAAACTTCATGCCAAGTTTCGTCGCATTCCAACAAGTCTAAGGCAGTGCAAACTGAGAAACAATTCTGGCAGAGTCGACCTCTAGCACCCTGAAACATATCCTATAACTAGAGCTACATTTTTGGAGTCTCAATTTGCTGTGGGACCGCTGCCATTGGATCTGGCACGGTTAAAGACTCTCAGGGATCAAATTTCAACTTGAACGGATATCCCAATAAAAAGTTATAGGCGAAAGAGCGAAACAGAGGAGTCACACGGTATTCCCGTGCGGCCACCCTGCAGTTCCACACCATAGAAGGGACAATCACTACCAGTGACTTTCGATGCTCATATCTCACTCATCCGAAGTCAGATCAAGCCCAAATTTTGTAAGCGTATTCGTATCATCAAAACGAGCGTGTCAATATGTGGCACGCCCATGATGACGCTTGAGCGCGAAGAAAAGCTAGAGAGAAGTTGCTGATCCGTGAAAAAAGTACAAGAAATTCAACAGCATCGTGCCTCGCTGCCGCTCACGAGCCCGATCAACGCGAGACCAATTCCGTCGCATGTGTAAGGTCTCGGGCTATCTTTGACTTGAACTCCGTACAAGATGAACAGTCGGATTTTGCACACGAAGCCGATGAAGTGATTGCAAATTCTATCGTCAAAATTCCAGATTTCTGCCAAAGTTGCAAAATCTTCGTTCGGGCACGGAATCAAGCTGTGTTTGTTGCCCCGTGATCATAACGGCATGCTCAGTGTGATCCAGCGAAGAAATCACGGAAAAACATCAAGGAACGAGCACTCTATCCATTTGAAGTTTCAAGATTCAATCAAAAATCAAGTCACATGATCATGCCCTAAAAACATGTTCCATGGCTCAAAGTTGGTATCAAATCGATCGCCATACCGAGCCCTACAAGAAAACAATCATCTTTCGATCAACAAGGCATCAGAATGACCCCGGATCATTCATGAAAAATTATGCACGTTCTAGGGCACCACATGGACTGTTTTGGAATTCCACAAATTGTTAGGAAGGGGCAAATCTGTCATTTTTCACCCTATTTTCTAATTTCTTTTAAGTTAATTTAATCTTACTTTTCAGCAGTTAGGGTTACTTTTGATCAGCCACCCAAGTTTAGGGCAAATTCTATATATACCACGTACCATCATTGTACACAAAAAAAATGAGAAAATGGGGCAATACACACACATAGAATACACAAAGAGAGAGTTTTTACTTAATAAAGTTTCTCTTTCTTCTCATTGTTGTGTCACGTTTGGAGAGAGAGAGAGTATGATGAGAGAAACTTTTGGACCGGTACCCTTAAGCTCGAGGTAAACCTTCTCTCATCTTTTTCTTCTCTTCTCTCTCTTCCTCTCTTTCTTCTTCTTCTTCTCCGTCTGAGCTCCTCTCAAAGGCCATGCACAGTAGTGGCAATGTCGTGCATGCCTCTCCTATAGTCTCATAGGTCGTGCATGGCGATGGCAGCACCATGTGTGAGCTTCCTTCTCCCTCTGTTTCATTCCCTATCTCCCAGCGAGGCCTGCAGACGGTGCTGCTCATCGTCATCCGCAGATGTATCCTCAATGTCACAGCGAGGAACATGGGTAGCAAAGCCTATTGTCGTCTGCAGGGGCTTCACCTTGTTGCGTGATTATTGCAGGCTGCGATGTCCGTCGCCGTTCACAAAGGGCCGCGACAATACTCATCGTCATGAGCAAGCTACTTCTGCACCTCTCTGTACCCATCGTTGTGCGCCTCTTCAAGAGTTATCACCGTCCACAAGAGACATGTTGCCTCCTCGAGTTGCCAACGGCGACGCTTATTCCCGTCAGAAGCGGTGTTTTGTCATGATACCAACGACGATGCCCGTTTGGGTTCTTCCCCCTCTGCCGTCTCTTCATTCTTTTCTCTTCTCACTTGAATGAGGGTAGACTTAGCCTAGCACTGCCATATCGGGCTCAATTTTGAGTAGTCTTGCCGCCGTGCTGGTCTTGAGAACCATGCCCGTCTTGCTACCACTCCGATACTTTCCAGCTGTCATGCTAGTCTCGCCCCTCATCAAGTTCCCTTCTCTTTTTGAACTTTCCATTTCATTATTCTCTCACATGAACGTACAATGCCTTAAGACAAGGGTGGGTCCTTTTGAACCAGTGGTCTTGCAAATTAACCATAGAAGTGTTGTGCAGAAAAACACGAGGATTGCAGGTCAAGGGAGGTGATTCCGAACCTGTTAAAGCAACTGGGAGGCTTTTTTCGTGATCTAAGAGGGCGCCCACGCGAGCCAGCCCGAGTAAATCCCGAACCCACCGTAAATTCCTCTCTCATCGATTTGTATACCTGCCCTTGCTTGCGAGCAACGTTCCGAGAGAGCGATCTCAAATCTCGGGTTCATTAGAAACCCGAGATACCTGCCGCTTGATCATCTAGATCCAGAGGGCGAGATCGAAGCACCTAACTAGCTTGGCGACTCCACTGGGGACTTGCTACCACTTAGTCAGTTCGCTCTTGTTTGATGAAGTATCCTCTTTTACTTTCTTTATTAATTTCTATGCAATATGGGTTGTTCAACCCATTTATCCGAGTCAGGGACTTCCTTATCCCCGCACTGGTGACTGTCCCAGGGAAGCGAACTGCTCAAACTTCCTTCCTTACTCTTTTGCTGAGTTGCGACTCGCAGTCTGGCTCCCAGGTTCTTTCTTAAGTTGGCGCGAGAGGGGACTTAAAGGTCCTTGACTCACCCCTTCCTCGCCTTGGTGGACCCTCCACCAAGGCCCCTTGCATGGGTAGCACATCTATCGTAAACAACAAGCACCCTTCTACCGGCAAGTCTCTTGCCGGTCATATTGCTGAGGTATGCCAAAAGGCTGCCCCAAGCCCTTTTACGAGAGGCAAGCGAATTGTTGTCGCTCTTGAGGTTCGCCGTAAGGCAACCCCCTATGCTCCTTCACCACCCCGAATCTCTTCATCTAGAGGCTCGGCACACCAAGGAGGAGACCCTATGGCCTCTACTCCTCGCACACACCTAAGGGCTTTGGCCCATCCACTCGAGCCACACCTCGGGGCAACCTTTACGTTGCTTTGAGCTCCCATTCAGGGCTAGGCCTTCTCGGGCCGAACCCTGCATGCGCCATGCATTTACTTTCCACAGCTCGGGACAGCGCTAACTCTATACTAGCTCGAGCAAAGGAGGTTCGACCACTCCATCCTCTCTCCCGGCACACACAGTTCCACTTTGTGAGAAATGAACTCCCGCCTCGCCCATCACAGATACAGGCTCGTGGGCCTCGACCTCCTCAGGTCGAACCCATTGATCAAGTCGGGGCTGACTCCTAAGTCACCCGGACTGCTAACCCTAAAGGTACACAGGCACCGACTTTGCAGGTTCTTCCCCAGTCCAGACTCAAGCAGAGTCATGGATTAGCTCCTTCCTCTGTTGCTCTTTCGACACTAGGCAAGCACCTCGAGCCCTGGTACTCAAAGATCTTCCCTAAGAGTACCATCTTAAGCCAGCCTCAGGTCAGCCGCACACCCGAGCCCCACAAAGGAATTCAGGGCAACGGCCTGATGTCAGACAGAGGCCTCCAGCCTCCAAGGAAGAAACCCAGGGTGCTTTTTATCCTTGGACCCCACTCTCTGCTCCAACTCATAGACACGGCCCTTGCATATTCAAAGAAGCCAGGGCCAGGTCTCAGGCTTGGTTTTGGAATGAAGTCCACAACCGCCTCAGAATTAAGCAGAAGAGAGGTCTTCAAATCCTGACCAAAGAAGCCTCCAAGGCAGTTGAGGTCACCACCCTTGATGATCTCCTGCCTCGTAACCCCTTTTTCCCTCTTCAAACTCCAGAATCTGAGCGAGTCCAAGAGTATTGTTGGGTCGTTACTGTCAAGAAACCACGGTCCCAAGACCATTGATAATCGGTCCTCACAAGATCAGCATACAAGGCTAGAGTCCACTTAGGGCAAGCAGAGCCCTTGCAGACTGACTTGCCACGCCCGACTCGCCAACCTTGGCAGTCCACTGTGCCACCTGGCTCTGACCTTCCAGAAGAAACGGTTAGTGTCATGGTGATCAATGATCCAGATGATGGTCAAGAAGAAAGGATGAACAGGTTCGAGGTAATGGTGCAGTCCATCCTTGAAATGATGGAATGCTTAGAAGCCTCCAAGTCCCCTTCTTCTCACCATGAGACTGATTCCCCGACTAGTGAGGACACAATTCCCAAGCAAACTCCCCCACTAGCCTCCCAAGACAACTCTGCCTCTTGCGGGGTCTCCCAAACCGACATGGATGTCATGGTGGCTCATAGCCTCAAGAACAAGGTCCCAGGTATGCAAGAAGTCCCCACTCTACCAGAAGCCGTATCCTTCGTACATTGACCGGGTGCCATTTGCCCCGAACTACCAAAAGGGGAAGCTCCCCCTGTTCGATGGTACTAATTCTCCTCACCAGCATACTGCCCACTTCCAAGCGGTTTGTAGGGAGATGGCAACTAACAGACGACTTCTCCTCCGTCAGTTCGTTGAGACTCTCGAAGGGCCAGCTTTCTAGTGGTATGCTCGGCTGCCTCCAAACTTAGTGCACACGTGGCTAGAAATGGAGCAGTTGTTTTACCAACGCTGCTACGAAGTCCAAAGGAATGTGGAAACCATCGAGCTCTTCACTCTGATGCAAGACCCTGGTGAGCCCGTTGACAAGTTCATCACCCGATAGGGAGCTGGCAACTTTTCATGCCACTCCCATGACTGAGAAGGAAACGGTCCAGACTTGCATAAAGAACATGTTTCCCGAGATCGCCCTGCATGTCGAGGCATCCAATCCACCCTCCATGTCAGAGCTCATCTCTAAGGCAGTTCGCATTGAGGGATTGTTCAAACACCATGGCAGCTCTCAACAGCAACCCTCCGACTCAAATTCTCGCACCAATAGTTGAGGCAATCAAAAAGCAGTGACCAGCGTGGCCGTCACCATGATCGACACTAAGAGTGCGGCTCCTCAAACCCGAGAGCTTTCCAAGGCACAGATGCCTTAGGCCGGGGGCAAGAAGCAACCTCCTCCTAAAAATTCTAAGCAAAACGACTTCTGGATCCAACACCAGAATAAGGTTTACCCCTTTGACAAGGAGTGGACTTCTGCACTGCTTCGACTACTGCTAGAACAGAACATGATCCAGTTGCCGAAGATCAACACCGCAGAGCTCGCTGGACAGGAGATGAATGAGAGGTATTGCGCCTATCACAGGAGAGTAGGCCACCCTACTCATGACTACTATAAACTCAACGACACTATCGAAGCCCTTGTTAACAAGGGTCAGATAAAGCTCGAAGAGTTATAGAAGGCATTCGAGGAAACTGACGCTTCTCATATAGTGACAATCCAAGAGGGTGACATCGCACCCGATATTCTCCGCGCATTTTTCTCCATAATGCTCAAAGAAGGACTCGTCACACCCAAGCCGACAAGGCAACCTAAGTTCCTGTCTCCAGGAACCGAGAACCTCTGGTGCACGTACCACCAAATACGAGGCCATGATGTCAACGAATGCACTGGCGTCCATGAACTCTTGGCAAAGAAGATGTAGCAGTGACAAGAAGTCCAAGGCAATCCAAGAGGACACCCTCAAGTCCCCCCTTCCGCCTGTGCAAGAAGACCTCCCATCGCAAGCCCAGGGAAACACTGAACAAGACCCTCTACAAGCCCTCTTCGAAGCAATCTTCAACAGGGCCTCGTCACTCCCAAGCTCGCCAGGCAGCCGAGGCGCCTTGCCCAAGGCATGAAAAAACTATGGTGCCCATATCACCAAGTATGGGGCCACGAACTCAAAGAGTGCTCTAGACGAAGCTATAGTAGAAAAAAAAGTCCAAGAAAGCCACATTGTTTGTGCCGTCCTCTCAGAACGCTTCCTGGCCGTTGCTCCCATTCGAGAGGAAGTATACTACAAGCCCCTCCTGAGCATGCACTGGACCCTTCGGAGCCCTCGACCTCTTAGCCTTGGGAAGCCTATCATGGGCAAAGTATGCTCAAATCCCAGAAGCGTGAGGCAGTCCACTAAGCTAGGACTACTCACTAGACTGATGGGGCAGTCCAAACACCCCCTCAAGGACCCAGAAGGAGATGACGAGCACCTAGGTCAGCCTGTCGAAGGAATCATCTTCCTCAGCCACTAGTCGAGGAATAATTTCTAAGGCTTCTCCGCCCACTGTCGACCTTGCAAGACTTCATCCCAGGCTCAGCTCGCCTTATCCTATCGTCCAATCAGACAGACATCTCTGAGTCATCAATAGCTCGGGAGTCATCCAATATGGATGGCGATGCTAAAAGCACCCCACAACGGTCAAAGCCGAGGCAAGACCTAAAATACCCCCTGCACACGTCCAATTCCAGCGACGAAGTAAAAAGCTGCCCAGAACATTCTAACTTTTCTTCTCCTCCCTCATCCTCTATTTTCTCCATAGGTGCAGCTCGACGACGCCTAGACTTCGACACTCTAAACAGAGAGTTCGGAGGCACCAGCCTCACCAAGCCACAACAAGAGTGCCTCAAAGAGATGTTAGCCCAAGCGGCTGGATTCCCAACAGTCGCCGACGCCCTGACAACCCGAGCGAAAACCGAGTCATCTTTATGCTTCTGTTCCCACGAGGCCTGCCACATGATCCAAGGCCGAGAAGCAAGAGCCTGAATTCTTCAACCCGATCTGTGCAGAGGTCGAACAACTGGAAGACTGGAGGCAGCCTATCATCGACTTCATAAAGCATGGAAGGATACCTCAGGATCGAGCGGAACGCAACAGCATACAACAGATGTCTACCAAATACACCCTTCTCGATCGTGATGTTCTCTTTTGACGATCGTTTGACGAAATTCTCGTCAGATGCATCGGTACATAAGAGGTAAACAAAGTACTCGAAGAAGTGCACTCGAGTATCTACGGGCTGTATCAGTCCGGCCCTAAGCTCTACGAGCACATCCGCAGACTTAGCTATTATTGGCCTTCAATGGTGGTCGATGTCCAAAACTATGCCAAAAGATGTTAGGTGTGCCAAATTCATTCAAGCCTCATTCATCAGCCCTGGAGCCTCTCCATCCTACAGTGACGTCATGGCCCTTTTCCCAGTGGGATATGGACATTGTAGGACCCATCAACCCTCCTTCCTCCCTGGGTCATGCCTTCATTCTGGCAGCGACAGATTACTTCTCCAAGTGGGCTGAGCCAATCCCTCTCAAACAGGTTCTAGGGACCACTGTGGCTAACTTCATGCGTCACCACATCATACACCAGTTCGGGGTTCCAGACCGAATAATCTCTGATAATGGACCTCAGTTCAGAAGCCATCACGTTGATCGCCTTGCTAACTAGTTCAGTTTTGAGTGGAAGTACTCGACCATGTACTACCCTCTAGCCAACGGTTTAGTTGAGGCATTCAACAAAACTCAATGCGGGGTGCTCCGGAGGTCAGTCTCAAAGTCAAAGAAGAACTGCCATGAGAAGCTGCATGAGGCTCTGTGGGCCTATCGCATGACCACTAGCAATGCTACAAACTCTAACCCTTTTTCCCTGGTCTATGGAGGTGAGGCAGCCCTACCCCTCGAGGTTCAAATACCCTCACTCCGTGTCACTATACATCAAGGACTAACCGAGGACGAGAGGGTTAAGCTTTGTTATCGAGATTTGGATGCCCTTGACGAAAAGAAACTAGAGGCTCCCCAGAACCTCGAGTTCAATCAAGGAAGAATGAAGAGAGCCTTTGACAAGTTTGTCAAGGTTCGCTCATTCGCTCGCGAGGACCTAGTATTAGCAGTCAAGAGATCGATTGTCATGCACGGGCGTCGTAAAGGAAAGTTCGAACCCAAGTGGGAAGGCCCATTCATAGTCAAGAAGGTCACACCAAATGGGGCCTATGTACTAGCGAACTCAGATGTAGAGGAGGCAATGCCTCCTATCAACGGGCGATACCTAAAGAAGTACTATTCGTGATGCATACTCAAGAAAAGAGACTCAACGCAAAGAAGCAAGGCAGTCCGAACAAATTCTAACTCTTTTTATTGCATTAAAAATGAGTTACAAGATACAAGCCAAGAAGCCCATTATTAGGGAGATTACAATCCTCTTATATAAGAGTGAAAGAAAACAGTTGACACCAAAAGTGTTACTCTTGCATTTGAGGATAAGAAGACGGTTATAGGTCAAAAGAAATGCCTTCCTCAAGAAGAGGAAGCAAACCCACCAAGAAATGCTCTCCTCATGAAGAAGAAGCAAAACCACTTGGAGAAGTTAGCTTCAGTTCATCTGACAAGTGCCACTAAAGAGGATGTTTACAGGCCAAAAAGAAGAAGCCAACCATTTTCGAGTCAGCTTCAAATCATATGACGAGAAATGGCTAGCTTCCAAGGAACCGGCCCATGATGGAACGACATGGACTTCACGGTTTTTGCTAGAGGACTTGGTTTCCAATAGATCGCGGCGGTAGGACCTTCTCGTTTGCCATCACTCTTAACCCTCGTGAGACATCATCGTCCATGGTCATCGCCGCGCGCAACTCAGCATCATGCGCAGCCATCGCCGTGTGCAACACAATGCCGTGTTTTACCATCACCACGGGCAGGCCAACGCCACACGATACCGTTGCCACGAGCAGCGTTGCGTGGCTATCGCCGTGTTTGGCCTAGGGATGCGTGAAGGCCGCACTACATGTGACTTAATGTCGCGCATGCCCTTGGAGTGCCCCAGTTCCCACCATCTCTAACTCTCGGGGGACATTAGCTCCCACGCCTCTTTGGTTTCCCCAACCATTGCTCCTTGCCGACGGTTCACCTTCTCACGACCTTTCAAGCCTTCGGGTTTCGCCAGAAACACTCCTCCATCCCTCGGGAACCCTTGTCTGACCCTGTTCTTTCCCCTACCGACGTTTCCCCTCTTCACCGGGAGTTCGCTTCTGTTCACCAAAAAGCCCTTTCCCGCCTTTTACTCGTTACCTGAAGCTTGCGGAAGACCATCAGAATCCTCAGAAAACTTCCTTGTGACCCTGCGGATTGCCCCTCTCCCTGCTTTTTCCCTTCACCAGTTTGTCACAAACTCACCGAAATTCCACTAAGTTCCCGGTGAGTTCAGTACTGGTGCTCCTTCTTCCCCTTGATAGTCAGAGGACCGTCATAGTCACCCGACTTCTCTGTGACCTCCCCTTGAGCCACGGGACTACCGAAGAATGCAACATAACTATGGCAGAGCACCTCTGCAAATCTTTTTAAGGCCCTGAGGAACCATGTTCCTTGCTCAGAAAGACTTGACACTCTTCAAAAGTTTTTGCAAGCACGGTACGAGGCGCAAGACCTGCTCGAGTTCACCAGAAAGCCCTTTAAGGCCTGACTGTTACAAACTTTGGTCGCAAAACTTTCACCGAAAGTCTCTTCTCAGAAGCTCGGGCTCTCTGTCTCTAGAACTCTGTAACTATTTTACCCTTCGGTAAAAATAGTCGAATGGGGTTTTCCCCTTTTTATACTCGGCAGTGCTGCAAGCCTTGACAAATTCAAAAAGACGCTGCATGCCTCATCTTTAGACGGCAATAAGACCAGGCCAGGGTGGGTCAAGCGCGAGACCCGAAAGGGCTATCGTAGTGCTCTGCATAAGATGCCATCGCTGCACGCCTTCGTCAAGGGCCATCGTCGCGCGCCTTCGCCCAGAAGCCATCGACGCGTGCCTTCGTCAAGGACCATCACTGCGAGCCCTCGTCAAGGGCCATCGCCGTGTGCCTTCGGCCAGGAGCTATCGCCGCGTGCCTTCATCAAGGGCCATCGCCGCACGCCTTCGTCAAAGGCTATCGCTGCACGCCTTTGTCAAGGGCCATCACCGCGTGCCTTCTTCAGAGGCTATCGCCGCGCACCTTTGTCAAGGGCCATCGTCACACGCCTTCGTCAAGGGCCATCCCCGCGCACCTTTGTCAAGGGTCATCATCACATGCCTTTGCTTAGGAGCTATCGCCGCACGTTTCTTCAAGAGGCCATTGCCGAGAGCCTCGTCAGAGGACTATCGTCGAGCACGCACCATCTAAGCCTAATGTCGCATGCACCATCCAACACTTAGTGCTGCGATCATGCCACGACACTCCCCTCTGGACCGTCGTCCTGCCTCTTCAGCAAGTTCATTCCCTGCATCATAGTCTCACTCCTCAGGGAGTCCAATCTCCAGTGACGGCTCTGTTCCCCATGGAGTCGCATTCCTTCACCACACTATGATCCGTACTACATGACCTTAAACTGCACAGCCATGGTCCAAACTATATGACCCTAAACTGTAGCGGAGATCTAGTTGCACAACCTTAAAATGCTTAGTCCTCGTCGAACGACTCAAAACTGTATGACTATGGTCCAGCTGTGTGACCTTAAACCATAGTGCACGTCCTAGTCGCATGACTTAAAAGGCTTAACGATATGGTCCAAACTACATGACCTTAAACCGTAGCGAAGGTCTAGTTGGACGTCCTTAAATTGTATGGTCCTAACCGCATGACTTAAAACTGCATAGCCATGGTATGAGCTACAAGACCCTAAAACTGTAACGCACGGTGCGACAAATGGTCCATACGCATAACTCCAACCGAGAGATGGGCCACCTATTCGCTAAAGGTGTACTTCATCAACAACCCAGTGGAGTTAAATGCATGCAAGGGTTGTACCTACCCCTTAAATCCTCAATAGGTTTGTTTGGCACCAACATTCTACTGAGAGTCACATCTTACTGCGACCCACTATCCCAAGGGAGTCAAGGCCATCCTTATCCCTTCAACCCTCAGTAAGGTTCATCTGTGCTCTGGCATGTCATTCTCAGCAGAGTTACATCCATACCATTAATCATTATCCCCATGCAGTCACACTAGCCCTCCTAATCCCCGGTAGCTATCCACAGAACTATCCCCCATGCAGCTTTACCTTCATGACGACCCACTTACTAGCCCGCATTGCATGACCTTAAACTGCATAGCCATGGTCCGCATTGCATGACCTTAAATTGCACAACCATAGTCCGTATTGCATGACCTTAAACTGTATAGCCATGGTCTGCATTGCCTGGCCTTAAACTGCACAGCCCTGGTCCGTATTGCATGACCTTAAACTGCATAGCCATGGTCCGCATTGCATGACCTTAAACTGCACAGCCATGGTCCGCATTGCATGACCTTAAACTGCATAGCCATAGTCCAAACTATATAACCTTAAACTATAACGGAGATCTAGTTGCACAACCTTAAACTACATGGTCCTAGTTGCACGACTTTAAGCTGCATAACCACGGTCCAAGCTATATAACCTTAAACCATAGTGCACGTCCTGGCCGCATGACGTTAAACTACTTTGCACAGGTTCAGAAGGCATGACCCTAAAGACGCCCCCACATACGCGCACGCCCTTTACGTGTACCTTCGCGCTTGTCTTCCCTAGCCTACCCATTCGTGTGCGCGCACCACCTTCATTACCTCCCCAATGAGTCCATTCATTATTACCATCTTTCATCATTCCTCAGTGAATCTCACCCATGCTCACAAAACGGCGAACCATTCCACGATCCATATTCACTGTCAGCTAGTGGGTCACCACTTTTTACCCACCGTTCATACATCATCCATCCTTCACAGGCAAACCTCATGCCATCTTCTCAAAGTGAGTCGAAACCATCACCATACTCACTCTATGGCCTCCACATACTGTCATTCATCACCATTATGGTCTACTTGTATGACCTAAAACTATAGTGCATGTCCTGGCCACATGACGTTAAAAGGCTTCGCACAGGTCCCGAAGGCATGACCCTAAACACGCCTTCACACAAAAAAATAGGTATGGTGTACACTTGAACAAGGGAATTCCATGAGTAAAAATAACGGACAGGCATGGTCAAGAAACCATGAGTTAAAGAGTTCCATGGAAAACAAAACTCAGACACGGTGAAAACCCCAAAAGGGCATCGTGAGCAAACACAGATGAAAAGGGTGGACATAACCGCAAGGTCATGGGTAAAAGAGCCCCAAAAACGAAGGAAGTTGGTGAAAATCGTCTCTACGACAACACTTCCCATGTTCAAGAGAAAACTCGTGAAAGGGCGCTTGGACAGACAAAACAGGTTGACGCACTACCGCCACCTCAGCTGACGTTCAATTTCCAAACAAGTCACAAGCATGGTTAATGAGGTCTACCTAAAATCCTCAAATGCCAGCATCCAGACACAACACAAATTGGCTCATCAGGGAGTGAGAGCCGCGTAAGATTTCCCACATTTCAACATCAACAACGACAAGAGTCCTTGAGGTTGAGGACGATGACCAAAAGATCCCTCCGGAATGCTAAAGATCATCACAAAGGTAAGAAACTGATCAAGCCAAGGCCTAACCTGCTAGAGACTTCAGGGTATTCCTCTCCAAAGTCCCCTAGCCAACAAGGGCCCAAACTTTTGAGTAGGTCAGAAGCCCCCGATTGGACCTCGCTAGACGGGACCTATAGAGATACCATGAACGTCAAAAGTAAACCTGATGTAACAACGAATAATGCTAACCAAAGGTTCATATTAGTTGGCCTTTAGATAGGCCTGATTCAGTCCGAGGGGGTCCCTACAAACGCCTCCTGCTTCAAAATCGTAGATAGTCCCTCGAGGGTGAGGACTTCGACATGATCCCTCAAATTTTCGGAATGATTGCACTTCTCAATTCTATCGTAGCACAACATTCGGTGGGGCACGCTGTTGGAAGTTATTTTTCATCATCATGGGGCCCCAGCTAAATAAAAGCCTAGCAAACAGTGAAAATCCCGACAGTCTCATAGTAGCCCCAGAACTAGCCAAGATCTTCATGAGGTCTCTCAAAAGTCTCATGTCAAGTTTCATCGCATTCTGACATGTCTAAGGCAGTGCAGACTGAGAAACAGTTTTGATAGAGTCAGCCTTTAACACCTTGAAACAGATGCTATAACTACAGCTACATTTTCAGTGTCTCAATTTGCTGTGGGATTACCGTCATTGGATCCGGCATGGTTAAAAACCCCTAGGGTAATTTGAATGGATATCCCAGGAAAACGTTATAGGCAAAAGAGCAAAACAGAAGGAACCGCACGCTATTCCCGTGCAGCCACCTTGCAACTCTACACCATTGAAGGGACAGTCACGACCAGTGATTTTCAACGCTCATATCTCACTCGTCTGAGGTCAGATCAAGCGTAAATTTTGTGAACGTATTCGTCTCATCAAGACGAGCGTTTCGATATCTGGAACGCCACATGACGGCGCCCGAGCACGAAGAAAACTTACAGAGAAGTTGTTGATCCGTGAAGAAGTGCAGGAAATTCAGCAGCGTCGTGCCTCGCTCGAGCGGCCAAATCATGCTGCTCACGAGCCCGATCAACACGAGACTAATTCCATCGCATGCGTAAGGTCTCGATCTATCTTTGACACAAACCCCGTACAAGATGAACGGTCAGATTCTACACACAAAGTTGACAAAGCGACTGCAAATCCCGTCGCCGAAATTTCAGATTCCGGCGAAAATTCAAAAGTTGCAAAATCTTCGTTCGGGCAGGGAATCGAGCTACGTTTGTTACCCCGCAATCGTAACGGCATGCTTAGTGTGATCCAATAAAGAAATCATAGAAAAACTTCAAGGAACGAGCACACTATCGATTTGAAATTTTAAGAGTCAATTAAAATTCAAGTTACATGATTGTGCCCTAAAAACACGATCCATTGCTCAAAAGTTGGTATCAAATCGATCGTCATGCCGTGCCATACAAGAAAACAATCATCTTTCGATCAACCGGGCATCAGATCAACCCCGGATCATCCATAAAAAATTATGCACGTTCTAGGGTAATATAGAGACTTCTGAAATTCCACAAATTGTTAGGAAGGGGCAAATCTGTCATTTTATACCCTATTTTCTAATTTCTTTTAATTCAATTTAATCTTAATTCCAACAATTAGGGTTACTTTAGATCATCCACCCATGTTTGGGGCAAATTCTATATATACCACGTACCATCATTGTACGCAAAAAAAGGAGAAAAGGGGGCAATATACAAAGAGAGAGTTTTTACTAAATAAAGTTTCTCTTTCTTCTCATTGTTGTGTCACATTTGGAAAAAGAGAGAGTAAGGTGAGAGAAACTTTTGGACTGGTACCCTTAGGCTTGAGGTAAACTTTATCTCTCTTCTTTTTCTTTTCTTCTCTCTCTTCCTCTCTTTCTTCTTGTTCTTCTCCGTCCGAGCTCCTCTTAGAGGCCATGCACTGCAGTGGTAGTGTCGTGCATGCCTCTCCTTTAGTCACAAGTCGTGCATGGTGATGGCAGCGCCATGTGTGAGCTTCCTTCTCCCTCTGTTTCATTCCCTATCTCTTGACGAGGCTTGCAGAAGGCGTTGCTCATCGTCGTCCGCAAACGTATCCTAGACGTCTCAACGAGGAACTAGGGTAACGAAGCCTATTGCCGTCCACAAGGGCTTCACCCTGTCGGGTGACTATTGCAGGCGGCAATGTCCATTGCCATCCGCAAAGGGTCGCGGCAATACTCGTCGCCGCGTGCAGGCTCCTCCGTCCACGGGCTTCTCTCGTATTCTCCATCTAGTGCTGTGTATCTCGTGTGGGGGGGGGGGCTATCGTCGTGAGCCTCACCAGAAGCCATCGCCGCTCGTAATGGAAGCAGTGTCTTCTTATGATGCCAACGACAATGCCCATTGCCGTTTGGGTTCTTCTCCCTCCGCCGTCTCTTCATTCTTTTCTCTTCTCACTTGACTGAGAGTAGACTTAGCCTGGCACCGCCATATCGGCCTCAGTTTCGAATAGTCTTTCCTTCTTGCTAGTCATGAGAACCATGCCCATCTTGCTATCACTCCGAGTTGGTCACTTTCCAGCTGTCATGCTAGTCTCACCCCTCATCAAGTTTCCTTCTCTTTTTGAACTTACCATTTTATTATTCTCTCACATGAACATACAATGCCCTAAGACAAGGGTGGGTCCCTTTGACCCACTGGTCTTGCAAATTAACCATAGAAGTGTTGTGCAGAAAACAAGAAAATTACAGGTCAAGGGAGGCGAATCCAAACCAGCTAAAGCAGCTGGGAGGCTTTCTTCGTGATCTAAGAGAGCGCACACGCGAGCCAGCCCGAATATGTCCTGAACCCACCTTAAATTCCTCTCTCATCGGATGGTATACCTGCTTTTGCTCACGAGCAAGGTTCCGAGAAAGTGATCTCAAATCCCGGGTTCACTAGAAACCCGAGATACGTTCCGCCTGATCATCTAGATCCGAAAGGTGAGATCGAGGCACCTAACCAGGTACTTCATCCTGCAGGTGCCTAGTTAAGTCGTCTATAACTAAGATAATGAGATGCAGGCTCAATGCTGACCCTTGATGTAGACCTATTGTCATTGAAATCTCACTCGTCTCTTCATTAGTTGTTTGCATACTATTTAGCGCTCCATAGTACATATGTCTCACCAAGTCGATGTAGTGTCGGGAGACTTCTTTCTTTTCCAATACCCTCCAAATCAAATATCGAGGTACTCCATCATAAGCTTTCTTTAGGTCAATAAAGACAATGTGAAAGTCTTTTCATGTCGCCCTTAACTTCTCAATCAGTTGCCTAAGTAGGAAAATAGCCTCGGTTATTGACCTTCTTAGCATAAAACCAAATTGATTTTCAGATACACTCGTTTCATGTCTTAGTCATTGCTCAAACACTCTCTTCCAGAACTTCATAGTGGTTTATAAGCTTGATCCATCGATAGCTCACACAATTCTGTATGTCTTATTTGTTCTTATAAATAGGTACCACAATACTTTTCTTCCATTCATTTGGCATTTTTTTTGTTCTCAGTATCTTGTTAAACAACTTCATCAGTCAGTCAATACCAATCTCCCCCATGCACTTTCAAACCTCTATCGGGATACTATCTGGTCTTAAAGCTTTTTCTATCTTCATCATTTTCAAAGCTTCTTTAACTTCTGACATCATAATCCTACGAATGTATATATGACCTCCACCCTCATTTATACCAAGAATTCCTTCTGTCTCCATATTCCCACTGTGTTCGTCATTTAATAAATTTTTAAAATAAATTCTCCATCTTTTGTTGACATCGTCATCCTTCACCAAGACTTTTTTATCTTCATTCTTAATGCATTTAATATGTTTAAATCCCAACACTTTTTCTCTTTTATTTTTGCTAATTGGAAGATATTTTTTTTACCTTCTCTTTTTCCCAGTTTATTGTATAGATTATCGTATGTCTCAAGTTTCACTTTACTTACTATTTGTTTAGTGTTTTTCTTAACTTTTTTATCATCTTCTAAGTTTTGATTGTTTCCATTACACTGTCAATTTTTACAACATGATCGTTTTTGTTAATGGTCGTGGACCTCATCACTCCACCACCAAGTTTTTTTATCCGAATTTATTTTTCCTCTAGATTCTTCAAAAATTTCCTTTGCCACTTTCTTGATATAGTCAACCATCGCATTACATTGACATCACGTTCAGAGTTCTATTTTCCTTCTTCAACTAATTTATTATTAAATAAGTCTATTTTTTTCATTTTTAAAATTCCACCACCTAGGTTTTGGACATCCATTACTTTCACCCCTTCTCTTCCATGTTTTTATCCAGATGTCCATAACCACGAGCCTAAGTTGTCTCTATTGGAATAACCTTGCAATTTTTACATGATGGTTGATCTACCTTCTTAACTAGGAAGAAGTCTATTTGGCTTTTATGTGATCCACCTTTATAGGTTATTAAATGTTCATCTCACTTTTTAAAATAAATATTTGCTATTGCTAGATCGTAGGCCATATCAAAATCCAGAATAGTCTCACCCATCTCATTTCTTTCCTCAAACCCATATCCCCTATGTACCCCTCCATATCCTCTACTGTCCTTCCCTACATGGCCATTTAAGTCCCCTCCTAATCTTTGTCTACTATTATGCCTACGCCATTTCGATTATTATCCTTTTTTGTATACCAAAGTTTATACCCATCTATTTATTTAGCTTTTTCTCCTTTCCATTTAGTTTCATATAGAGAAACTATGTTTATTCTCCTTTGTCTCATTGTATCCACTAATTTCATACTCTTACCTGTAAGCGCTCCTACATTCCATGTGGCTAGAAAATCCTATTCTCTTGAACTAGCTTCTTTACCCATGCTCGTCCAGGATGTCATGAGAACCCTTGCCCATTTTTCACCGCAACTAGGCTGCATTACGGCACATCGTTTATGGGGAACGTCCTATCTAACCCTTCCTCATTTCTCACTGTACCCGGGGTCCGATATAGCGTGTGGCTTTTAGGGAACGCCCTAGCTACCCCTTACTCATTTCTCATTGTACCCAGGTTCCGATACAGTGTGTCGTTTCTGGGGAATGTCTTAACATAAGTAAATACTATAATTTCAGGATTCATGATGAGGTTTGGCAAAATTTTACATTGACTGCCTACCTAACACAACCTAACCCTTTTACCCAGGTATGGGACAAGTTAAGGTATGGGACAAGTTAAGGTAAAATTAAGGTCATCACTCTTCTTAGACCCATCCACAATCCATCATATTCCAAATAATACTTCACCTCAAAATCAACTTCTTGATAATAGTAAAACCATTGGCGAATTACAATCCCCATAAGACCGCCAAAGGAAACAATCCGCTAATTAGTGGGATTCAAGTCAATGTAACATTTCACATCCCTCTTGGTGAAATTGGGGCGCCTTGAGGACATCTACAACAAATTTAATTTAATGATGCTAGTTGTGAATCTAATTTTTCACTCTCGTTCAAAATATATAGTGGTTGATTATCAACTTACCAAGGAGAGCAACATGCGGAGACATTTTTCTCATATTTTCCTTCTTACGGTCGATCAGCATATGTATTCACTAATGCAATATTTTAAAAAACTGGATCGGTGATTCGGATTGTCTATCTAAAACATCGGGTCAAATCGGTGGTCCAGATTTAGCCTTAAATTTTTTTCAAAAACTCACTACAATTTCTAAAAAATCTAGTTTTTTTTTTCTTTTTTTAAAAATGGTATTAATTTATAGTTTTTCATTATTTTTCACAAAATATGTAAATACTGAGAACATGTCTCTTGTCTTAAGTATTTGTTGTCCATTAATTTCATTCACAGTCAATAATTTATTTTCATTATCTTACTTATCTAAATAGATAAATAAATGTGACAATAAGAATCTAATTCGACACTGAAATTATTTCTTGTTCCATCGGAATCAATTCAAAATATATAAAGAATATATTCTTGTGACATTTTAAATTTGGGCATGTATACTATGCTCCCTTTGGAGCATATAGTTTACTTCAACTCCCTACTACCTATTTGGGAGGCTTTTTTTCAATATGAAATATTGGGACTCACCTTAAAACCCCTAGATTATTCTCAAAAAAATTGAAATTTGAGTTTTCTAACATTGGGATCTCATCTTCTAAACAGTTTCTATTCAATCCAATGTTGTCGAATTTGCTTTGGAGTCCGCTTTGATTTTTGGAAAATGAAGTAATTATGCACTTCAACTGATTTGGATGAAGACTTTGGGGTTTTTTTAAAATTAAAAAAAAAACAAAAATATATTTTTATAACTTTATAAAATATTTAACAAAATAAAAATTATTTTTTAAAAAATTTATATAAAATTGACACCTTAAAATGTAGAATTAAGATGTACCTCTAAAATTATTCGTAAAAAGTTGTTTTGATGTTGGAAATACGTCTAATTGATTATCTCGACACCAAGATGTATTAATATGAGGAAAAGAGAAATTTTAAATCCTAAAAATAGTGCTGCAACAACAAAAGGATGGGGCATCTCAGAGGCTGATGTGCTGCTTCATCTGCATAACTTAATTGAACTAAAGACAGTTCGAACGAGGCCCACAAGTGCCTGGTATCCTCGCCCTCAAGGTATGCTAAAGCTGAATTTTGATGGCAATTCACAGGGTAATCCAGGGTTTGCAGGGGGTGGGGGTGTGATTCGAGACTACAATAGCCTTACCATTCTCACTTTCGCAAGACCTATCGGGGAAGCGACTGCTAACTATGCAGAAATGCCTACTCTCCTGCAAGGTCTAAAAGTTACTTCGTGATCATAATCTGGGGTATATGTGTAGTATCGAAGGAGAATCGATGAATGCCATTCGGTAATATAAAAAGGAGTTAAAAGGTACCATGGAACTGAAATCCCTGTGGTTGTGGATCCATGATTTGTTGATAGGTTTAACGATTTCTTTCCCGCATGTTTATAGGGAAGCCAATTTTTTAGCTAACTCACTTGCCAAAATTGGTGAGTCCTTATTTTCTCTTTCTATTTCTGCCGATAATGTAATCCCTCTTGGGTAACTTCTTTACCAATACATGCTTTGCTATTTGTCCAAAAAAAGATGGCAATTTGTCCAAAAAAAAGTTTGCCATCTGATGCAAACCACACCCTATACAAATAGAGTGAGGTTTGTATAAGGTTTGCCTCCTTATCCTATATAAATAAGCCATGTTTATAAAATTTACTTAAGAGAAGCAGTTTCGATGTCGAAAATCTTACGATGGCTCGATAATTTTTCTTTCATCATCAGTTACAAAATTTAAAATTTCAAAAATTGTACATATCGAACAAATTAATAACACTTGAAAATCTTGAAAATAGACAGTCCAGAAAACTTGTTATAAGATGCACTATTTTTTAGACTTGGAATTCTTTTTCTTCTTCATATCCATTCATCTCGATGTCAAGAGATCACTTAGACGGTTCCCCAATGTTGGAACACTCTCCTTTATAGGATTTTTGAGGTGCACCTTCAACAATAAAAGGTTGCAACCTTATATAAACTTTTTTCTTAAAAATAATAATAATAAATAAGCTGACATGGTCAAGCCATCACCATTGACAAACCATAATCACAAAGAGCTAAGTTATAGCTTCGGCAGTCATCATGTTGTATTCCAATAAACATGAAATGATATATATGTGAATATCCATTATTAATGCCAACAGTGGCAATGAAAAAATATTTGATAATTCTTCATCATGACTCGTGAGAGCACAACATGTACAAACTAAATAGAACTACATGCATGCCATACAAGTAGATTAAGGACATCAATTTAAAGCATTTTTCAGTGATAAAAAAACAATTTAGAGAAAACCCAAAGTTTTGGGCACGGTGCGGAAAAACTCAAAATTAGGTCACATTGCGGGGAAACCCACTATTAGGGCACAATGTCAAGAGAGAGATACAGATAGAGATTTTAGTGATGGAAAAAAATTTCAGTAGTGAAAAAAACAAAACACAGGCACAACCACACAGTTGAGAGGAAGAGAATCCCATAATTAGCGTACCATTTAGGAAGCCAAAATTAGGGCTTAGCTACCGGGACTTAGGGAAGAGACCGGGACTTAGGGAAGAGAGAGAGAGAGAGAGAGAGAGATTAGGTACCTGTATGGGCCAATGAGAAGTGGATGCTTGAAGCCTTGAAGGAACAAAACTGGTTAATCGATGGTAAAAAGTAGAAACAAGCAAAATTCACACTTAGTTTTACTTTTAACTAATCATCAATTATGGAAAATTAACTTTTTACAACATAAATTTCAACACTAATATTGCGAACAATACAATAAGCTTGCCTTTTTAATTATTTACTTAGCTTCTAATTATATAATAGAATGTAATGTTTATACATACACAGGCATATATGTAGACACGAAGGATGGATTATTTCTCCTCTTCCACGAAACTGGTCTCCTGAACATACTCCCTCATAAGTCTTGTGTTAGATTCATCAACCATCTGCAAAACAAAGAAGCATTTACCAAAACATAAAACAAATGTGAATCAGTTTGACAAGAATGTAGAAGAACTACATACCTCGAAAGCAAGGCGCTTCAAGTTATCCCACTCAAAATCCCTCTTGGGATATGCTGAACGGACCTAAAACATAATGCCAATGCCAGGAAGGAATTTATAGAATTTGAAATATCAATAGAAGGAAAGCGTTAAAACAAAGTGTCAACTTTGTATTATAAAAGTAAGTTGCACCTCAAAGCCCACAGGAAAAAGTCGTTTCGCTACTAAAAACCTTCCAATTGATCATCATGACCTCAAAATGCACTGATATGAAAAAGAAAATAATCTCGAAGTCTAAAAATAATGCTTCTTATAGCACATTATCTAGACAATCTATTTTCCAGATAGTTAAGAGCTTATAGATTTGTTCGATCTAAAATATTTTTGGAGCTTTACATTTAATTAGGATGAAAATGGATTTCAGGTCATTGTCGGAGTTTCCAACACAAACCACATCTTACAACAAAGTTTGGAGGTACACCTTACTTCGACGTTCAAAGTTGACCGTAATACATGATAAAGAGACAAGCTTGGTGAGGGTAGGAGGACAAACCTCTAAGATGCGTAGGGCTGAAGTCATGTAGACACCAAGATATGTCAAATCACCACATCCCAAAAGAATTTCAAACATAAGGTAAGAATGAATCAGCCACTAGGTAGATGATTAGCCCCTTTTTTTTATAATAATAGTCACACAATGGACTAATTAAGTTAATTTTGCAACGAGATAAAAGAATTATTGGAAAAACCAAGGAACTAACTTTATGGCCACCCAACTATACATGTTCCAGATTACCCAACCGGTTGAAACCGTAGTTAGCAAGAATTGTTTAAATCTATTTTTTCTCCAAAAAATCAAATTTGTTAAACACTAAGTTTTTCAAATTTTTTTTTTAAATCTCACATTTTTCTATAGAACCAATATACAATGCCAACTTTTATCCATTTCATTTTTTGGAAGTTCCCTATTTTCATGTCCTTCAAATTTCTAACTTTTTTAAAACTTCCCTTGTCTTGATGGATTTGAAATCTTTGAATTGGGGTGTCATAATATACGCTTACTAAATGAGAGATTTAATCAGCAACCATAATTCAACCAAAAAAGCTTTCACGAAACTATTTCGGAAAAAAGTGTTCCCCCAAAATAGGTACTCCCCTAAAAAATCATTCCTTTTTTAAAAAAAAAAAAAAAACCATACTCTAAAACATATAGTTCCCCAAAAAAAAAAGGAAGACGAAGAGTGATCTAATGAAAAATATCCTCTTGCTCTAAACCAAGAGAGAGTGATTTAGACAGAATTGAAGATTTAGGTGGCTGGGAATTTGGGGGTAAGGGTCGAAAATTTGAATTTGCTTACATGGATTGCTTAGTACAAGTAAGTTTTCTATTACATTGCATACATGAGTTTTTATTAAATTTCACTATTTCTAGTTTCTTTGCTCTTTCACTAATGTACACAACACAACATTGTGGATAGAACACTACTTCATATTTGCGATTTCTTAGTTTCTGTTAACAATAATCCCATATTGAGGTTCTTTAATTTTTTTTTTTTTTTGGCTGACGGTAATCCTATACCTTGTGTTGTTGTTCGTGTTATTTGTTAATATAATTGTTGTGTTTTATATCACATTTATTGTTTCAATGTGTGCTCCTAGTAAAATCATTGTACATTTGTGCCATGACAATAGAGGAAGCACACCATATTGTTGTGTTTAACAAAAATTTCGGTAAAACATCAAATAGGACCTTGAATGCTACCAAGTCTTGGCATAAAATTATTGTTCAATCATACCCTCAAAATAAAATCATTGTATGTGTTCCCTCTGCAAATTGTAACTTTCTTGCATGTCATTTATGTATATCCAAGTTCTTCATCCCTTTTTTGAGCCAAATATGAAATATTCACATTTTTTGGCCAACAGTAATTTTGCCTTTGAGTTTTTTGAACAAAACGAATTTAATACCAGTTTTTTGGTTTGCCTATCAGGTTATTTTTTGATTTGCTACTCATGGTCAAATCCCAAGCCACCCCTTTTTCAGAAATTTTAAGTTCCCCATGAGTTGTAAAGTTGGGCATCCATATAATTTCCTTCAACAATCCCCTCCAAAAAAAAATATATAAAGCAAATGAACAATGTCAAGTCCTGCGTGTAGAGAAAATTCGATATGCTTTGCAATCTAATTTAATGTAAAAGTGCATAACACACACCTTGCTTGCTTCACAGAGGAAATACAACACAAGGACAGTGCGGAGTTCACAACTTTATCCATGCAAAAGTAAGGGTGCCTATGCAGCCAGAGATGGTTGGGAAATTTCTAAGTTTGAAACTTGACAATATTTATACATCAAAGCACCAGTATTATAAGGCATGAATACAGGAAACCGTTATTCTCTTTCTGGTTACTAGTAAGAAATGAGTGAAATAATGACTCGCTACACTCACAGGGTCATAGCGACAAGTTACATGGTGATTTCGCATAGCAAGCGAGCAAACTAAAGCCTTTTCAATCCCTGAATACAATACAGCTAGTGGGGGTCAAATTGAATATCTGATAGCCTAGAAAGTGATCCTGAACTTTCAACCGGGCAAGCACTTGAACATGAGGACAAGAAAGTAGGAAGCAAACAACTACCAGAATTGCCAAGCCAAGTTGGTTAGAGAGGCCTCATGATATTATCTTCACAGAAAATAGACAGGCGAACTTTCATCTTGTTGGCTTCCCACCAAGACCAACCTTTCCAAAAGTTAGTTACTAGATGTAAATAAAATCATAGTCATGTCCTCACAATGTTGGCTGAAGCCCATGAGTCAAACACTGCTGCATAGTGCTCAGCTTTCATTTTCCATGAAACCCCATGGAGCCTCTTAGAAGTTTTGAACAGTACCAAAGAATGGTTTCATGATATGCTTGTGAAGACAACACGCGAAGGAATCCAGGAGACAATAACAGTAGCACACACTGACACACATAACATCATCCATATTACAATCTAATGGTCCTTCCCAACAGCAGGTACTAGGAATGGCTAATAAATATTATTACTTGATTCACAAGAAGTCAAGATCACTGTCAGACTAGGAGTCAGACTAGGAGCCACTACAAAGATCTATAGTTTTCGGAGACAGAGTTGGCTTCAGTCCTAGGTGTACTGAAAAAGAAAGACAGAACCTGAACAAAGAAAGAACTAACAAAAAACCAAGTTCATCAGAAGAATAACGGATTCAGGAGATCTTGAGGATATTATAAAGACATGGCCAGATTCCCTCAAAACTCTTTACCAATAATCTTTAACATCAATAGAGATGGTAATGTGCAAGCACCACCAGTGAGACCGTAGCACCTCCCTCTGCCTATGGAAGTGCAGTTGCCGAGATGAAAAGACAGGAGGCTTCTAGCTGAGCAACATTGTTGTCCCAACAAGGTGTAACTACATCATAGATTGTGGAACACCGTGTAATCCCTCATCCCCCCCCCTCCCTCCCCGCCTAACGAGATGAAATTTCAAGAGTTTCTTTCTTTGGTGCAAATTCTCCTTCTTTGTCCACCACAGCCCCCGCGGCCAACCAAAGCCAGCGGTAATTGCAGTGGACATGAGCGCTCAGGTACGCCTAGAGTCTTATGCTCCACAATTCCTGTTACTCTTGCCCAATGTTTTCAATGTTTTACAACTCGAGCAAGTCGAATCGGACTTGCCTGAGCATCTTGGATTCGGCAGGTGGCCATACCTAAGTCCCCCCAAACTCCAGGGAACATAGTCATAATCAATATAAATATTATGTTAATATAATTAGAGTTAAATTATAATTGATTTAATATTTGAAAATCAATTAATATAAATATTATGTTAATATAATTAGAGTTAAATTATAATTAATTTAATATTTGAAAATCAATTATATCTTTTTATCCTTTTTGGGGTCTTCTATTTTCTAATGGTTTGATTTTGATTATTTCTATATCTTCTCATTTTTATGAGAAATTGATCTTTAGACCTTTGTTTTTCTGAAAACTTATATTTGAAATCAAGTATATCTTTTTATCCTTTTGGGGGTTTTCTTTCTAATGGTTTGATTTTGATTATTTTTCTCATATTTTATATAAATATCCATTGTTGTCATTTTCCTTATTTTACCTATTTTCACAGATTTTTTCTTATTTTAAATTTGTTTTGGCCATTTTCGAGCTCGACACATACTCGGGCAACTCAGAATCGCCGATGGCCAAGCCAAGTTCTAAACATTGCTTTTGCCACCAAGAAATGCCCTGGTATTAGTTGAAATAAGTACCCTTAGCAGTGAAGGCTAACAGGACCAACCATATCTACGATATTAGTTATCGATGGCCATATATTACTTCAGAAAACAAGACTCGACTCAAAAAGATATGTTTATACAAGTGCCATAGCAAAGTTGCACAAAGATTTTGAAAGTAACTGTACAAATGCTTTGTGAAACAAATTTTTCCGTTTCAAAATGGTGACATCGATGATCTGACTATGATAATGGCCAATGAATAAGGTATACACAATGATGATCTCAAAGTTCAAAGACATACCTAAAGTTCTATGCCTTGGAGATTCTCGCATCAGATTTGAACAAAACTTATCCCCATCATTCAAAGAGTTTCTGGAAATGAAGTCCATTAATTCTTCATAGGCCTCTGGATTGTAACTCTGCAACAGGAAAGATCCACACCGATGAAAAACACTACTACTTGCTGATATATTTCTAGCCCCATAGATTTTAGTTTGCCCTATAAACGGCCGTCAGAAAATATGATGGAGATTATCCTAAGAAACTTCCATGGGGTATGCTAATTCTTCCATTCATAAGTGAAAGAAGAAATTAATGGAAATGAGAAAGCAAAAAATTCCAGCATTTGGGACTCAACTTTTACAGTGTAAAGCCCTCATTCATGACCAACACCTAGCATCCGTCACTTTATAAAGACACTAAAGTGAATTTCTTACTCAAGTATTTTATGTACATGAGCCCTAATAAGGAGCATAATTTATAAATATACTTGGGTACATCAATTAATTAGCATAACAACACATTTCTTTGATTTTGGCCGAACTGTTTTGAAGGAGAAAGAAAAATTACAGAGAAGTCTGCTTTATTTTGGTGTTGAAATAACCTCCCTCACTCAGAAAATTCAGCTGAAGTGGAAATAACAAGTATGGAGAGGGGCGATTTGGCTGAATCAACTGGAGTGCTGAAACTGCTCAATACCATCAAAATCAAGAATTGCATAAATTTTCAAAACACTCGCTTGATGTAAAGTTGCTAGTCCCTCTACTTTGCATGATACAGACATTCTTTCAATTTGGAATATTCTTCATAATTCTCTGAAAAGTTCAGGATGTTATTTGGAGACTGCCTAAATGCAGGTGACTGAACATTGATACTTCTTTGAAAGAACAAATGAGTGGATATGAGGGTGTGTTTAGAGATATACATGGTGACTGTATTAGAACTTGAGCTGTTCATAAGGAAGGTATAGCGATTCAATTTCGTATTGGTTATAGTGGGTTAAAACACACAAGGACATTTGAGCTTTCCAAAAGTCCAGATAGATGCATACTGCAACTTAATCATTAATTGTTCTGAGAGGCTTTGTCAGTGCAACATGGAAGTTTAAAATAAAGTAATCCTGTATTCGAGATAGGTGCATAAGTACTTGATTTTATCCAATACTTTCTGGGAACAAATCAAGCTTATGCCAATGCCCTTTCTTGGATTACCTTCCAAATAATCAACATAGTTTAAGAGAATACCCAGAATATGTCAGAAAAGCTATACACCATGCTCAAGTTCCTGATAGTGATGGAATTGGTATCGGGATAGCTTCCTTAAATTTCCTTCTACCTTATGTTTTACATACTCGGCATTGCTCTGTTTATATCCTGATTCAAGGGTAGGGACACACCTCAAACTGGCTAACATACCAGCCTCCATAGAAAAAGAAAAGGGGAAAAAAAAAACAAAAACTAAAACCCGTGTCGTTTCCCCAAATTGGTTGGAGCATTGAATGCCTCATTTTGGTCAACAAACTGAAACTCAGACAAATGACAATCCTTCAGCAGAAGGAGAAAACCATAGAATAAAGCATGATTGCTTTCTTTTTCATAGAAACAAGATTTTGTACATTCAGAAACTCAGATAAATGCTAAGGGTGCCTATATCCATTGATTCAGGGTAACCAAAGAAAATATAAGCAACAGTACACTTGGAATGCATGGCATTAGGACAGAATGTTTGCACTGAACTTCCTACTTCAGCATGATTGAGAAATCACTTTTCATGTAGATAATATTGCATTACTCGACATTTTATATTAGCTATTTCATTCTCTTAAAAGAGATTTGGTTATATAAACATATCGGGCTGAAGAAGGAAATTTCAGAGAACCACACTTAAACTGACCCAGTTTATATAACAGACAAATTTTCTAGTCACTCATAAGTGCATTTTTAACATTAATAGACACGTCACGTCGAGTACCTACGGATGCTCCAAACCAATACAAATTAGAAAGAATAATGTATGAGTACATGCAAAGCAGAATATCAGGAGTGGAAGCCCAGACCTCTCATTTATTCATGCAGCTCTCTCTCTCTCTCTCTCTCTTTGTGGCTCTGTGCATGCACGTGTATGTATGTACGGTTTTACATAGTGATACACACCCCCCTGCACTAGTCCTTAGGAAATTAAAATTCATCATAGACAGGAGAAAACAGATTTTATTTCTTTAATAAAGTGACATAGATTTTGGGGTCCTCAAATTACAATCACCTGGATGTGACCACAAGAACCTACTCAAGTATACCATTTATCATTTTTTAGTTAGTCATGGTGACCAGACCATCACTAAATTAACTAATGGGAAAAGTTTATATAGAGCCTAGGCTCTAAACAATCAAATTGAAACATACCTCAAAACTTTCACTAGAAGAGGTTGTTTTGATGCCCAAATATCATTAAATTGATCATCTCGACATCAAGATGTATGGACATGAGAAAAAAATCGATTTCAAATTTTGAAAATAGTGTATCTTGTAACGCATTTTTGGACCGTCAATTTTCAAGATTTTCAAGTTTTCATAGATTTGCTTGATGTACAATAATTTTGCTCCAGTATTGAAACCATATTTCCCGATACTATTTGAAGGTGGGCTCTAATTTGACTGTTTAGAGCCTCGGCTCTATACAAACCGCACCCTTAACAAATTAGTTATAATTTGTACATAACTATAAAATGGATCTCGTTTAGAAAAGGGAAAATTTTATATAGAGCCGAGGCTCTAAACAATCCAATTGGAGCCTACTACAAAAATTTCACTAGAAGAGGTTGTTTTGAGCCCAAATATCCTCAAATGATCATCTTGACATCAAGATGCATGGACATGAGACAAAAAAGGATCTTGAGTTTTGGAAATAGAGTATTTTGTAATGCATTTTTGGACCATTAATTTTCAAGATTTTCAAGTTTTCATAGATATGTCGATTTTACACTATTTTTTAAGCTTTAAACTTTATAAACAAAGATGAAAATATATTTAAGGCTATCACAAAGATTTCCAATATTGAAACTACATTATTTTACACTATTTGAAGGTAGGTTCTAATTTGATTGTTTAGAGCCTAGGCTCTATACAAACTGCACCCTTTAGAAAATCACCGATATCACTTTAGATTACACAGCAAAATAATACCACCATCTCACTAAAACGCCCGTTTTACCTGTCTTATTGCTATGGTGATTGAAACCACAACAGAAGACAGAAAATATGACCATCAAAGAGTTCTTTTATCATATAACTACATGTTTTTGCGATGGCAACAAGAAATTCATGTGTAACCTTACCAATGCTCTTGGTTTTAATGCGAAATAAGCTACAACATCATCTCGATTGACCTCAACTGGCCCATTCGGAGATGCAAAAAAACTTGACCTTCACCACCACATAAGATACCAAATCGGAGCAACATAGACCACATTAAACACTGTTCAGTATATAAGTCATCTATCATCATCATTATATAAGTCATCTATAGTTTTTGAATATATATAAATCATCTCTATTAGTAACTGGTTCAGGGTATCTGAGGTTTACCACATAGCTGACCTATGACTGCAAAGTGCATTTAAAACAAACCAACCCATGCCAAGAATCAATGACATCCTACATATCTAGGGACTACCAAATTAAACAAGAACATGTAAGTCAGCATTCGAAGAGAAACCCGAACTAAGGGAAACATTCCAAGCCCTACTATAACAAGAAATGGAATAACATGTCTCATTGAATCAACAGAAAAAAAGGGAAAAAGAAGCACTATTGTCACACACAAATACAGTGTCCAAAATCAAGGGCTAACCTAAGGCATGCTAAACCACCAAGCGCATATCGAAGTTGGACTTTTACGCGGAATATCCGTACTAATTTGTTTCTCAGATCCCAATAACTTAGCAAAATACTTAACATAATGATAGGCAAATCAACGCCATGACAGAAGGTATCATAAATCAGCAAGGAAGAGGTGAAATGGGAAGGGAAAAACCTGCAACTGCGCCAAAACGATCTTCACAGCCAAGAAGTTGAAAAAATTGTGAAGGCTCCCTGCCGCCTTCGCTTCTGGTGAAACCTCCCCAAATCCTACAACCGATGCTTTATCAAATTCCAATCCAAATTCTTTTGCACCACCAATTGAAAGAAGAGGAAAGAAAAGGGCGAATTTTGCTCCAATAGGCCTTTGTCTTAGATGATAACACTATGAAAACTTCCAACAAAAAATTTAGAGAAAGATATAGAAAGAGAGAGGGAGAAGAGCTACCTGGAACGAACATTTTGTAGCAAGAGGTGCGCAAGGATCGAGGAGGAAGAAGACGACGGGAAGGAAGGTTGAAGGAAGTAGGTGGAGCGAGCCATGTGAGCCCTTGAACTCTAGAAAGGAGACCGGTCTCCATGTCTTTCACTCTCTCTCTCTCTCTAAAATTGAACCACCATCGGGGGCGCTTGGAGCGAGAAAATATCCGAAGAGCGAGAACATATCAAAAGAGATCGAAAAAGCAAGCACACATATGTGCACGTGATGGGCGAGTGACATTTAAAAAATGATTATGTAGGATCCTACAGCAAATGGGCAATGATCTCATGCAGCGGTAGTACAACGATTGTACAATAGTATAATGCCTTCTAAAAAATACTATGGTATTTTGTAATAGAACAATGATATAATGTAACGGTTATATCATAGTATAATGTAAAGATATTTTAAAAAAATTACGTTTGTGGTATTTGTATAATTTTAAATTTTATATTCATACTCTCTTCATTTCAATAATCAATCTCCCCCAAAAAAAAATGTTATATTTTAACTCTAGATATGGTCAAAATGAGCTCCCTCCAAAAATAAATCTATACCATTTATTTTGTGAACTTCAAGATTTTAGCCTTTATAAATTAAAAATTATTTTTTTATTTTTTAATATTGTTCATCTAATGATAATAAAGCCATCTAAAAAAATTGAAAATGAAAAAATCCTTTTAAGACCTAAATCTAAACATCTCACCAAAATGAACGGCCTATGTTAATTGGGCTAAAAAAATACCATCTAAATTGTGTTTTCAATTTTTTATTTTTTTGTGATTGTTTATTAGAATGAAAATAGTATATATTTCAAAAATTGGATCAAACAAATGACCATAAGATGGTTTTTTAAGATTGTTGCATCATTTTACTATACAGCGGTTGCATGAAATTGTTGTCCTACTTTACAATCTAATTCTTTTGCAATCACAAACTTTAATAAAAAAAATTCAACTAAAAAAATTTAGCTTTTACAACTATTGCGTGAAATGCCAAAACAAATAGGCCTTAGAAAGATTTTTTTTTTTTTCTTTACCATTTTGTTTAGATGGCTTTATTATGTTTAGATGAACAATGTTAAAAAAAATAAAAATGATTTTGAACTCGTAAAGGTTAATATCTTGAAATTAACTAAATGAATGGTCTAGACTCAATTTGACTATATCTAGGGTTCCAATTAAACTTTTTTTTAGGGGGGGTCGATTATTGAGATAAAGAAAATGTACAAAATTTTGAATCACACAAATACCATAAACATGATTTTTTAAAAATATTGTTGCATGATTTTTTAGAAATATCGTTGCATTATAGTATAATACAATGGATAATAATTTCATGCAATAATTGTATCATAATATAAGATAATATAAGACAGGTTGATAGCCTTCCACATTCCTTCGTGCGGCTACGAGGACCCCCAACTTTTACGCGCCCTCCGCTGGAATCACATACGAGAAAATATATGTTAGGGGAAATATCTTGAGGACCCGTAATTCCATGACTAATCCCTGCAGCACCTAATTACTCTCCAGAGGAAGAGATCTTTTACGTCTGGATGAAGTATCCAGCAGAGTATGCGACCTGCTACGACAAAAAGTTTGTGGCCATGAAGCTGGCTTCTACTACTTATGAAGAAGTAATGGTAAATAGGGCCTTGATACTTCTTGATTGCTATCTATTAATTTCATTACTAAGACAACCAAAAAAGTTTTTGTCAGAAAAAAATCATTACAAAGTTGAGTCTATTTGCCTTAGATTTACATAGCATAATAGTTTCTAATATTATCGGTAACTCTATTTTTTTGGGAAAATTAAATAAATTTTCATTTTAGTTTTCGTTATTATTAAAATAACGGATACTTTTTGTTATTACTGATACGTCTCTGTTTTTTGACTTTTTGACTTGAAAAGAATTTTTTTTAAAAAAACGAAACCTCTTATTTTCGATTTTTCAAAACCGAAATCAGAGTAATTTCAGTTTTTAAAGAACCGATATTTTTTTCTCTCTTGTAAATCCTCTCCGTATTCTCTTTCTCTATCGAATAATCAAGTTTACAAACCGAATTTTCAATTTTCTCTCTCTCTCATTCCTATCTCCCTCTCATAAATTTAACTAATCCATGAGTAAATTTTCCAAAAGATTTTCAAACCCCCGGCCTGTTTGTAAAAATTTATTGACTTTCCTTTTTAAGAACGTTTTTGGGTTTGGATTTCTTTGTTTGAGTTACGAGTGAATCTTGGATCGGTGCTGTGTGATCGAAGACATACCGGAGAGGGTTTTCGAGGCCTTACTCTCCTAGTCCTTGATAGGGCTTAGGGATGGATTCACATACTTATTTTGATTGATGACTTCCTTTTTATTATTATTTTTATACACATATATTTTTTGTTCATCCTAAGATGGATTGGTTCACTGGGTAGTTGTCGGGTTTTTAACCTTGTATTTCACTGTCACCAAATTCTTGGGAGATGGGAGCTTTGTTTTGATTCTTCATTTTCCCATTGTTTTAGCCTGCCGCTCTCTCTTCTACTAGGCACCTATACGGGTCCACAGATGGGGGCGAGGATTCTACCTCCCCAATTGATTAGGGAGATCATGGACATAGGCTTATCGGAGGTCTGTCGGATTGATTCATTCCCCTTAGATACGGCACTTATTAGTGCTTTATTCCACCGGTTCCATCCTGAGACCGGGACCTTCTCCTTACCTTGTGGGGAGACCGATATTACTTTAGAGGTTCGGAGTGATGGAGTACTCAGTCTTTGTGACCCTCTTCCCGACGATTGTTCTGTTCTGGAGGGAGGTTTGAGGGTTATCGGGAGATATTCCTCATAGAGAGCGAAGGTTAGGTGACAAGCACCTTGCTCTGAGCTGGATTTTGGAGGCTATTGGGGGCATAATGCTCCGGCAGACAGAGGTGGATGAGCACTCGAGGAGTGTGCAGAGGGCTCGGTGGATGAGCACTCGAGGAGTGTGCTAAGGGCTTGGGCTAGGAAGTTGCGTGTCAAGCCCAAGTTGGCACGTGCTAAAAAGACTCCCACGAGTGGTAGATCTGATGCTCCTATCGAGGCACAGGAGAGAGAGGCTTCTTCTTCTTCTTTGGCTTCATCTTCAGCGACTGAGTTTGAGCATTGGGTTTGAGATGATGAGACAGTTGTAGCGACTCCTTTGATGGATTCCCCAAGCGATGGTGCAGAGAGTGTGGGAATTGGTCGTAAGTGCCATAGGAGGGCATGTACCCTTAGGGAGTTTGAGAGCAGAGGGCGCCCTACTTTTGATCCACCGGCTCGCGATCAGGTGGATGCTTTCATTGAGGGTGCCACCCCCTTAACTAATGTTTCGGCTGGAGACTTCCGGGACAAGGAGGAGCCGATGCTGCCATTTCTGCAGGGTCGGCCTGCACTGAGAGGGTCACTGAGGCCCTTAGAGCCGACCAGTGCACCCCTACGGACGTTGAGCGAGACATTCGTGGGGGTAGGCGGGTCTTCAGCCCTGATTATGATCTCCCTTGTGATGGTGAGCTCACGGTTGCCGAGAGGCAAACTATTCGGGGTTCTTGGTGCATCTTTTTGGTGCCCTTCTATTTCCCGATGCTTCGAAGGGCAACACCGTGTTCAGTTTGTGTGGGCCGTTCGAGACCTCGAGTATCTCCACCGGGTAGCATGGGTTCCGGCTATATTGGCCTTCCTCCTTCAGCGTATGCGGGAGGCTGCTCTTGGGCGTGTGGGCTACATCTCTGGCTTCATATTTTGCCGCTTTGTTTTCTCCTTTCCTCTTTCCTATTTCTTTTAGGAGGCTCGTTCTAGCCGACGGTTATGGATAGGTTTGGGCCTGGGAGAATATTGCCTTGCCCTGGCCCCTTGCTTAGAAGACCGCCGTATCCATCGATGGTCACGGGGTAAGCAAGCTAGGGCCCAGGCTTTTACAGTTGATCATTATACCCTGATCTGGAAGAGAGAGGGTATGGGGTCTTCCTTTCCTCATTTGGTGGCACATCCCATCCCCACTGACTTTCTTATTTCCTTCTCCTTTGCAGATCACATGGGGCCTTGCTTTTGATAATGAGCCACGAGAGATAGTGGAGTACTCTTGAGAGGTGTTTTTGATGACCTCCCTTTTGATTTGTATGTACGTCATGGAGGCGTACGTGGCATTTTGGGTACCCCCAAGTTGAATTGCCTGATGTTGATGCTTTTAACGTTCTTGAGATTAGCTTGGGGCATGATTATTGGTCAGCACCATAAACCCTCCAGATCACATTATTCCCGAGGAGGCGGATTCTTTTTACCGCGTGGTTTGTGTATACTATTTACCACCGTTCCCCTTCGTATGAGAAGTTCTCGCGTGGTGTTTATGTGGTGGAGGAAGCGAGGTCAATTCTTACCAACATGCAAGAGGAGTGCGATCTTCGATCAAAGCCGAGTCGGTTACAGGAGCAGCATACTCAGTTGCAGGGGCAGTATGAGCAGGTAGTCTAGAGTGGATCCCAGGCAGAGCGTGAGAGGGAGTCCCTCCGTCGGAGTCTTTGCGATCTTTCTCAGATGGCATCTCCTTCATTGGCCTCTCTGATTCCATGCACGGCATCTTCGGGGTGTTCCACAGGCTCCTCAGGGGCCTTCGACTAGCGAGATGGAGCGTTTGCATTCTCGAGTCATTCTTTACCGATCCGAGTCGAGGGAGTATGCATTTCTTATGTTTTTTCTAAATTTTTCATACCTACGAAATGTGCCTTATAATTTGGGTTGAGGGGGCCATGAGTGGAATCCATTGGCTTTGGAAATTCCAAAAAGCAAGTTTTGACATGGAAATGAAATCATCAAAAAGTTGGGTCAGGTTTAATTTTGATGGAATTTTAATATCCTAGCTATTGAGCAAACCAAATCATGGATTTCAGTAATATCCAAAATATTAAATATCCATGTTCCAAAATCCATGTGGCCAAATGGATGAGGGTTTTTATTTTTTATAGATTCTATGATAAAAAAAATAAAACTCTAAAATCGACAACTTCTACTCCTTTACACAATGAAAATGAAAATTTTGGTGATGCGGAGGGAAGAATTTTTATTTTTAATGAGAGAGGAAAGAAATCACGCCAAAACGTGAGAAGGGAAGAATAAGGACCTCATTTTTTTTATTTTAATAAAAAATAAGGGTAAATCTGTTTATTACTCTCTTAGGGTACCGCCTGAAAGTAAAAGCAAAGTTAAAAACATAACATTTAAAATGAATGTCCAACGGCTATGAAATTTAGAGCAAAAAAAAAAGTCTGCACATATCTGCGCACTTATTTTTAGGGTGAAATGCACGGTTTGGAAAATATTTTACAACATGTACAATTTTTAAGGGTTGAATTTTTTTTTTTTTTTTGGGTTGGTATTGCTTCCATAGCATGTGGATGCTTAAAAGGTGCAAATGCACCTTTTAATGGTTTGATTGAACCATGTTCATCTAAGAGAGCCAATGGTGAATCTCGTTTTATATTTTTAGATTTTTATTTCAAAAATGATATCAATTCAAAATTTTGGTTTAGGTTCACTTTTATAAAAAAAAATGAATAAAATTAATAAAAAAATTAAATTGAATAAAAAATATTGAACAAAATAAATTTAGAGATATTTAGTCATTTTTTGTTAAAAATTTGTTTACTCACTTTTATTTAATAATATTGATAAAAATGCACCTACACTCCAAATTCAAATAAGTATCTTATTTCAATAAAAATAAAAGATTAAACACAAGACTAATTTTTTACCATTGGATATGGCCATATGAGACCTCAACCAGTGGTCCGTATTATGTGGACGGGATAGTTTTCTTTTTGTTTTTAGAACCATAATGGTTATTCTAAGATGATTGATTTGAAGGTTTTCTGCTGCCAAAATTGTGATTTTTGGTGAGTTTTGAGGTGAAGCTTTGCCTATTGGGTGCAATTGGCATACGGATGCATCCGTAGCTGTAGAGGTAAGGTGCATCTTCAAATTTTATTATGGTATATAATTTTGATTTAAAATATTCTCAGGATTATTTCAAAATCTATTTTTATATCTAATTATAAAATTTTAAATTTAAAAAATGGTTAAAATCAAGTAGATCTATAAACATATGAAAATTTTGAAAATGGATGGTGTAGATAATATGTTCTAAAATACACTATTTCTGAGACTTAATATCTTTTTATTTTTCATAGTCATACATCTCGATGTCGAGATAATCAATCAAAGAGTTTTTCAACATTAAAACTACCTTTTCCGATGGATTTTTGAGGGGCATCCGTAGTTCTACACTATAAAGGTAACAATCTTATATAAACTTTTTCCTTATTTATTTGATAGTGTCGCGGTTAGAAAAAATGGTGTGCGTTGTGTATTTTTTATTTTTTTTATTTAGATGAGGTTTCTATAATAAAACAAAACTAAACCTCACTTCAAATCCTCATTGTGCTTTTTTTTTTGGATGTGCTTTTTTTTTTTTTTTTTTGGATGAGGTAAAGAAAACCTCACTTCAAATCCTAGTAGTGATTTTTTATGGATGAGATTTCTACAAGACTACTTTATAAAAAAAACATAAAACTTCACCTCAAATCCTCATCCCGAAACCACTTTCGGCAAATGAAGTCCCCATGATGGCTCTAAATTAAATTTTCAACACTAAGAATACAATTTGAAACTAAAAAAATGGTACAGATGTTGTGAATTTGTAAACAATTAATTTTAGGGTAAAATGGATGGTCGAGATAATTTGTTACAATATATACTATTTTTTAGAGATTGAATCTTAATTTTTTTACACAACCATAATGTTCAATTCGAGATGATCAATGCAAAGGTTTTTTAACGATTGAATTGTAATTTTGGATTAGCTATGGAGTGAGGCTTTATTTACTTCAAACTATGTTCTTTTTTTTTATTTTCTTTTTTTTCAATCACAGGGATCATCTAATTTGAACTCCAAATGCAAGGATTGAAGTGGGAATGGATTTCAGATGATATCAGACGTGTTATGGGGTCTTAAATATTGAACGGCAAAAAATAGATCATTTAATTTGCACTATTTTAGACCTCCTAAGTCTCTTGAAAATCAGGGCAGCAACATTAAAAACAAAAAACACATTTCAAAAGGATTTTAAGTTTTTTTTTTATATTTTTAGAATAGGCCAACATTTCATGGTAAATAAATAGTTCACAAATTCACCCAATAAAACAAAAAAGAACACACAAAATTAGGCAACCATATTAGAAATTCTTGATTTTTCATTTTTCTCAAATAAGGCAACCTAGATTGGCGGGTTCAAACTCAGGACAAAAAAAGACAAAAAAATAAACAAAAAGAAAAACGAACACCCGATAAATTAATACAAAAAATGACCTAGAAATTTTACCTAAAAGAGGAAAAAGAAAGAACAAGAAAGCTCAAGGAATTGTCCCAGACGAGAAACGCCTGAATAATTCATACGTAAAAAATATACCTAAAAAGAATATAATAGAAAACAGCAAAAAACCACGAGCTATTGTCCCAGAACTCGGACTTGGCGACGATTCCATGCAGCTATGAAAGAAATCGCTGTATGACTTGATGGCGTCGACGTAGGGTGGCTCAAGTGGTCTTATCGCCGTTTGATTCATCATCTTCCAGTTGGCTTCTTTGGCTCCAGTGGTCTTATCGCCGTTTGATTCATCATCTTCCAGTTGGCTTCTTCTTGCTCGCTCTCGAAATGATCAGCGCCATGAACCTGGTGATGCTCAAGTGGTCTTGTGGCCGTTCGATTCGATTCATCAACTTGGACGTGGCTTGTCCTTGCTCACTCTCAAAATGATCTGCCATTCTTTGAACCTGCATGATGACTCTCGAAATGATCTGCCATTCTTTGAACCTGCATGATAACACCAAGAACGGTATTAGTTGATGAAAGCCAATGGTAGTCATAGCAAGAATCAGGGTCAGAGTCCAATCGTAGTCATAGCAAGAATCAGTGTCAGAGTCATCAACAAAAGGTGGATGACAGATTTTTCCATGGAAAAATGCGCTGGGCCAGAAAGATTACCGGAACAGGAATCTTGGCTAGATTCCTGAAGTAGGTGGGTTTGGTCGGAATGATCGCCGGAGCAGGGATCTTGGGCAGATTCTTCAACGGAAAATTGGGTTTCGCCCGAATGATCGCCGGTGCAGGAATCTTCTTCAATAGAAAACTGAGTTTGGCCGGAAAAATCGCTCAAGCACGAATTTTTAGTACAGTTGGAAAAGTGAGTTTCGCTAGAAAGATGGCCAGGGAAGTTGTTGCCTGAACCAAAAAAGAAGCAGCGGTGGTTCTTGCTGCTTCAACCATAAAAGAAGCAGCGGTGTTTCTTGCGTGAACCGCAGGAAAGGTAACGTAGAAGATGGAGTTTTCTGAATAGAGAGACAAAGAAAGATTTGGATCTTCTTTCAGTGAAAGAATGATTCATTAGGTAGCGGTGGGTACGACACTCCATATGCTGAGTTTCAAGAATTCTCTCAGACGCAGGATATGAACTCTCTCTCAAGATTGTAGATTTATAATCTTTCTCTCCTTTCTCGACTCTCTCTCTTCTCTCCTTTCTCGACTCTCTCTCTCCTCTTTCTCGCTTGCATAACGATAAACGTTACCTTATTTCCCTCCCTCTCCTTTTTCTCTCTTACTTATAGACAAACGCTACCTTATTGATCTCTCTCTTGTTTCTCTCTATATATAAATATTAAATGTGGTGTTGAAACCCCTTGTAAAATTTTCTGATTAGTTGTTATTTAAAATTTTCTTTATTATCCAATCGAGCAATTCAGTTTCGAAAAGCATTCCCAATAGTTCACATAAGAGAGATTGAGGACCGTATTCTAATGTCATGGGCTTGTCCAAACGTTAGATGAGCATTTTTGTCTTTTCAAATGCCTTTTCCTTTTCTATTGTCCATGTTAATTGTTTGTTCTATCTCAATGTTGGAGAACACTCACCATTTGATGTTCTCTAGCGATTCATTCTATATTCTAAATATTCTTTAAAAAATAAAAGCTTTTCTCGATTTTTATGATTATTCCAGTAGATTTCAGCTTTCAAAGACAAAAATGCTTCCAAAATTGAAATCCTCTCCACAAATTTAGGACACCTAGAAACCTTAGTTTTAAATCCTAAGGACTACACTAAGCTTGACGTGTCATACTGAACCTTGGCCCCTTAGTTTTGTCTCGAAGACACCCAAAATCTAGTTCAAGTTATAGGTGATCCCAAAAGCTTTCTAATGGTCCAAGAATCACCAAAATATGACTCACCATTGGAAAACAAACTTTAAGAGAAAACTGTTTAACAACATCTCAAATAAGTCCTCCCAAGCCGAGATGCGGCAGATCGTGCATGAGCGGTGACTCGTGGCCTATCACACAGTCCATGAGCTATGCAAGTCGCAGCATGTTGTGCAGACCCACAGGCCCAAAGGCAGCTATGGTCCCTTCCAAAAGGTTCAGGATGGACTGTTTGAGTGGTTTTTCAATAGGATATGCCTAAATTAACAATTTTACCCTTATCCTAGTTAGATTGGGACTCTAATTTTTTTATAATAAATTTCAACTTGGTCCTTAGGCAAAATTTAAAAAAACCTATCAAAAAATCCAAAAAAGGAAACCCCCCAGAAAATCTTCTAAAGTTATGAAAAATCCAAAAAAATCTAGAGAAATAGTAAAAATTCTTGGGAAATTCCATGAACCCCATAAAACCTTCAAAAAACATAGAAAACCAACATTAATTTGCAAAAATATTTCAAAGAACTTTAGATCTAGGTTCTCTAAGACTTTAGAACCATTAGAGCTCAAATTTAAGACATTCTAACTAATACTTAGTAAAAGAATGCATTTGAGCAAAGGAGATTGTGGTAAACGGTGGGCCGATCCAAACTTGAAACTCTAGGTTCTGATCCCCTAGGTTTACATCCAAATTAATAGTACTTAACGTTTTCTATGACTGTTGGAAAGGTGCATCTCTTCTCACAAGTTTTCTCACTGCGTCAAAAATTTGGATAGTTGTTATCGCACCTATCCCATACCCCTTCACCGGTTAATAGCACCTAGCTATTTTGTAAAAAAAATGAAGCAATTCGGTGCTTCAGTCGATACAGGAGAAGTCCTTGGATTTTTTTTAAAAAAAAATTAATATAAATAGATTAGATATTTATATATAAAAACATATAAAAATAAAGAGAAAAAAAAATTTTCAAAAAAAAGCTTTTCTATGGGTGTTTCTTTTCTTAGCCTGAAGAGGCCAATGCTTCGACCGAATCCGCCCAAAGTAGACCCAAATATGAGTGAAGCCGCCTAATGCAGCCCGAATCTGAACGAAGTGGCAGCACCAAGCTTCGCTTCACTTCGGTCTAAACCAAAAATCTAAAGTCTTTAGCCACATCGGCTAAAGCAAATTTGAAAATGCTGATACTTAGGCCCCATTTGGCTCCTTGAAAATAGGACTTATGTGGAAACGTGTATACTAGAATTGGTATCTCATGGAATTGAAAATTTCCTAAAATATGGGTTTATGCTGTTTGGATAGTATTTGGAAACAACTTGGAAGGTACAATGCCTCAAATATGGTATCTTTTGAAAACTAAAAAATTTTGGGTGGAAACAAGCCCCCTTTATAGACAGATAAAATGCCTTTTCACCAACTCCACAGGATTGTTCAAGTACACAATTTGGTTAAGCATCACGCCTCTCAAAATCGCAACCATTATAATATGTGCATATGTTGCAACTGAAAACAACAATGATGACCGGTAGTGACACTATGTATCTTCGGGTTTTGGGATACCAGTCGCTACTTTTTACATGCACGAGCCAAAAGTCACACATTCTCTTTGGATACAGGAAAACCAATTTTCACACAACTTATACGTGTCTTTACAAGTAGAGGTCAAATCACTGGAGCACACTAACATAATAGAGTGCACATTTCATGTACGTGTCTTCACCGGTGGGGCACAATTATTCACCGGTGGGGCACAATTAATCAGAGCGCACAATGCACATGAGCCAAAGTATCAGAATGACCTTAGGATCTATCAGTTGCATTGTTGTTAGAGTAGAAAGATATCCATGAGTTAAATGTAAAGCCCCATCAAACACCTTTTCGCATGCTCAGCATGGTCCCACTTTACATTTGGTTTTTAGACATAAGTGAAGAGAATAAAACTCACATTTAATGAATGCTTCCCTCATCTCATTCTTCAATGTTGGATAAACTACCCACTTATTCTCACTTTAAAAATAAGCTAAAATACAATTTCCATTATATTATACTTTCCAAATTAATATGCTAGAAAGGAGGTATTATTTTGAAACAATATGAAGTATTTTCTAAAGAAAAACACAACAATTTCTCCACTATTTCAAAATAATATGAAAATGTTAGGCAACATATGTCATTTGCATACCATTAGGGTATCTTTCGATTTAAACCTCTATTTAGTGTATGTATTATAAAGTACATCAAGTTTCATGGTAGCATATAGCTTTAAACTAGGGATCTTATCCAACATAACAATAGCATAATACACAATCGATATATACTCTTTGGTGTCGCGTCATACTGCAAGATCATTATGGGCCCCGACCCTATATATTGATTTTCATGAGTGATCTAAATATGATTCAAATCTTATGTTGAGCGGCATTTCTTCCACATTCATATAGGTGAATCTATCAATGGTCTTGCATATAATGCACCCTAAGTGAATTAGTTATAGATATCATTAAAACCAACTTCTTCTCATGCAGGTCATTATTAAACTTATCTACTATATAGATATATCTAGAATTGTTGCTTACAAATAAATATTCATGTCTAGTGATGTAACTAACCATGCAAATAACTTGTTTTTACCACATTCAATCTCGACCTTTGGAAGAAACACATGCTCAGTTTGGGTTCCCACGATTGATGGGTACTCTATCTAGCACCATTCTATTTGACATGCCACTAATGTGTTATCTTGCAAATCCTTCGATTTCATTTGATATAACAAATTCTAGACTTACCATTCCAACTTTTATAAACCTTTGGATGGAGCTATGTTTGTGCGCAATATGTCTAATTTTCCATTATATACATCATTATTTGCTAGAGAAACTATTGCATGATCATCACAACTAATTGCGATTGCCAGTATCGGTTTAGGCTAATATGGAATTCCTTGTATGAAAATCCTTAGGCATTCCACTTTTTCACAAGTTTGGTCCCTTGGCCCATCCACCAAATAAGGTGAATATCTATTTCAGATGTGGAAAGTGAGTCTTTTAGGTACGTGCTTAAATTTGCATAATTATATCATTCTCTCACTACGGGCTAACCAGTATAATGCATGCCAAAATTGATAGTTCCTTGGAGATATCTCAAAGCTCGAGAGAATCACAATACTCTTTACTTGGGCAACTATGATATCTACTAATTTACCCACTATATAGGTAACATTTGGCCATGTGCAGCTCACTGTATACATCCAACTACCGATTACTCTTCATAATTAATTTGAAAGTACATCTCATTTGTTCTTCATAAACTTTATATGACGATCCATTAGTGTGAGTGCTACCTTATGATCACCATGCTCGAATTTACTGAGCATAATTTCTCTAGAGTGAGATTGGGTTAAAATCAAAGTGTCATCCTTCCTCATTATCTTGATATGAAGAATCACATCAACCACTCTTAAATCCTTGATATCAAAGTTAGATTCAAGGAACCTTTTGGTCTGCTCAACACTTTCTAGATTAGGCCCTAATATTAATATTATCTATGTATAAACATATTATCACATACAACGAATTAATTACCTTACTATAGTTGCACTTATCTACCTTACTACTCTTAAATCCATTCAACAAATTTACATTATCAAATTTCTTATGCCATTGTTTTAAACATATTTCAACTCATACAAATTTGACTAACTTACACACTCTGAGTTCATGGCCTAGCATAACAAACGCTTCCGGTTGTTCCATATAAATTTCATTGTCAAAGTCACCATTTAAGAATAATTTTTTTACATTGATTTGGTGAATAATTAGATGGTCAACAGAGGGAAGAACAAGTATCATACATATAGTATATATCCTTGCTATGGGAGCCTAAGTGTCAAAATGGTATATATTCTCTTTGGTAACTAACCTGGCCTTATACTTGTTAATGGACCTATCGTCAACCCTTTTTCTTTGAAAATCCATTTACATTCAATAGGTTTAGAATCAGGTGGCACGCCTCATTAATTCCATTGTATTATTTGTAGGAATTGAATCCTTCTCACTATCAACGGCCTCTCTCAAAAAAGACAACTACAATAGATACTAATGCTTCCCTTAGTGACGAAGGTTCTTCGTCCATTGTTGAAGTCATCAGTATTTTCATCAGTATTTCACCCAATACTTTCTTTTGGCTAGCCTCCATAAATTGGACATAAAAATCAAGCTCAAATTGTATGATGTGTCATTTCTTGTTCTCTTGCTTCTCCTTACTTCTTCTACCGCTTCAATAGGTATTATTACAATATTCTGGTTCATCTCTTCTTGGAGGAGGACCAACATGTTCTAGTTCATTTTTATTAGTTACATTCTCAAAGAATTTTACTTCTCTACATTCGATTATCGCATTTGAACTAGGTTCTGGAAAATGATTCGCCTTATTATTTTGCTCATACTCTACAAAAGCACATCTGAAGTTTCGATGCCCCAATTTTTTTTGTTTTAGATTTAGCAATCGAATATATGCCAAACGACTCCAGACTTTAAAAAAATTCAAATTTGGTTTCTTATTGAACTAGAGCTCAAAGGGTGTCTTCTCTACTTTCTTATAAGGAATCCAATTTAATATGAAGCAGTTAGAAAATAAAGCTTCACATTGCAAAGACCATGGCAACCATAGTTGAGGATAATAACATTAACCATCCCTATTAATGTATGTTTCTTTCTCTCAGGTAAGACATTCTGTTGAGGGGCATTTGGGGTAGTGACTTGGTGGATGATCCTGTTGTTTTTACTGAAGCTTGAAAACTCATTTGATAAATATTCCCCACCTAAGCCACTCCTCAAAATCTGAATTTTTCTTTCAAGTTAACTTTAATTTAAGCTTTATACATTTTGAACTTTTCAAATGCCCCATCATTGTTCTTTAATAGATATACATAAATATCGAGAGAAATTATCGACAAAATGTGTATGTATATGCCATAATAATTCAATATTCCTATCTATTGAGGGGAAAGGCTTTCTTATTATTTTTTCCTTGAGCACAAATTTTACTTTCCATCAAGTACATCACCAAGTTCATTGATTAGGCCCAACTCAATTATGGTTTGATTGAAGCAAAATTTAGGTGCCTAATCTCCCACGCCCCAAATTAGCAACACTCACAAGATACACAAAAGAGCTCCTTTTTTTCATTATATAAATCAGCTTTGAATATCCCATTACATGTGTATCCTTTGAAAACAAAAAACATTCTCTTAGTCAAATTGACCTTATCAGATCCTAAGACCATCAGGAAACCACACCAAGTTTCTCCGTATCTCTGGCACATGAAATATGTTATCCAAAGTGAGAACCTTACCCAAATTGAACTTTAGGTCCATGGTGCCTTGACCAAGTATCGTTGTCAAGGCTTGTGTTCCCAGTTGGAATGAGTACGCATCCTCTACAGGCACATAGGTATTGAAATAAGCTTGTTTTTAACAAACATGGATGGTAGCACTTATCTTTACCCATTAATTGGAATCATTCTAATTAAATTGACCTCAGTGATTATAGCCACAAATGTTTCATCAATGATTAAGTTTAATTTTTTAAGGGCATTAAATTCCTTTGTTCCTTACAAAGGTAACTTATGCCTTTCCTTTTAGACTTTTTTAGGGGTGTCTCTTTGGTACATAGGAAAGAAAGGCTTCTTATTTGGAGCCTTGTCCTTGGAATTATCCTCTAAAAGGTTTTTTTTAAACTGAAAGTCTCTTGCCAATTGAGTTTCCTGGCTACATCTCTATCATTCTAAAGCCATTTTCTTCCTCAAGACAAATATACCATGGGAGTTGATCAAGATTAACATCATCGTTATTATGTTTCATTTTATTTTGGTACTCTCTCCATGATAGGGTTATTAATGCTGACTTCCATTTAAGAAAGAAAGGCTTGTTATTTGGAACCTTATCCTTGGATTTATGCTCTGCAAGATTTGTTTTAAACTGAAAGCCCCTTGCCAATAGGCTACACCTCTATCTTTCTAAAGCCATTTTCTTCCTCAATACAAAGATACCATGGGAGTTGATCAAGATTAACATCATCCTTATTATGTTTCATTTTATTTTGGCACTCTCTCCATGATGGGGTAACTTATTAATGCCGACATCCATTTAAAAGGCCACACTCAACTCTACTTTGCAAACTTTGCGTTCACTTACTATGAACAATAACTCATATACTTGAATGAGTATAGGCTCGTTTACAAAGAATTTATGGTCAAGGAAATTGGAAAAAAAAAAAAAAAAATCCAATTATCTGATTCTTTAGTCATATATTTGATTTCCAATTTGTTTCACATTTCTTTTATTGTGGACAAAGACCCATGCAAAGATAGGGTCTATGAGTACGTTGATGATGTGTTCCTTGCATCTAAAGTAATCCTCGATCCACCTCTGCTGAACTTTCGAGTTCTCCTCTCGTTATTGTGTTTCATCCGCGATCACTCCTTCGATTTATGATAATTCCTCCAACGTAGGATCAATGAGTACATAACCCACATTGAGCACAGTCAACAAAAATAAGAGCTTTTGTTGCCACCTTTGAGACATTAAAACAATCAATGTTCTTAACTTTAAAAAAATCCATGTTTCACTTGAAATATTCTCTTGAAGTGTAGGAAATGGAAGTTGAAACAGGGCAAAATATGTTGTAAATGAAAAGAAAAAAAAAATCTCTCTTTGATCCCAGGCACGATTGGTCATGTCTCAAGACATTATTGCCAATTACTAATAAGAATCAGTATGCATCTATGTTTCTACAAGACAAATTTGTCCTCTAAATATATGGGTGTGGACGATCGTTTAAAATATAACGCAAACAAAGTTGCACAATTAATACGAGATCTAGAGGACAGAAGTTGTCTATTTCTAGAGAGAGAGAGAGTTCTCATATAAGAAAGTGAAGAGGATAAACTCATGTTTAAGGAACGCTTCCGTCATCTCATTCCTTAAAGTGGGATAAGTAACTCATTACTTGTCTCTCTACAAATAAGACAAAACACATTTTCTAAAATATTACACTTTTCCAATTATTATGTTAGAAAGGAGATATTTCGAAATAACACATCCTATTTCTCCAAGCAAAATACAACAACTACCATGAAAGTTTAGTTTGATAGTAGACATAAGTGAAGGAACCCAACACTGACGTAAATGCTCTTGTTCCAGCTAAGGAGCCGTTTGGATATCTAGAAATATATTTCCAAAAATGTTTTTGTATGGAGATGGCACATTTTCAGTTATTGGATTAAATTTTTGGGACAGAAAAGTATTTCCCTAAAATTGATTTCCTTATTTAAAGCCAAAAATAAGGAAATTTGGCTTTGATACCTTCATAAATTGATTGTCATACACCTTTTCCATTACAGAGATGCCCACTTTTAAAATACAATTAATTCTGTCGAAACAGCCCCACAAATTACGAATGGGGTTAAGGCCGCGACGATAGCACCATCGGAGCCTCAGCTACTGGTTTAGGTTTCCATTCCCACTGACGCATTCGAAAGCAACAAATTATTTCTAAAAAATGGGTAGGGGTTTGTATCCCCCATTGATCTACCCAAGAAAAAAATACCCCCACAAACTAGAGAGCAAAAATCTCTCATTTCAAATTTTATAAAGAAAGAGTCTAAAAATTTTAAAGAGAAAAACTACCTACATCTTTTTAGAGAGAGAACTATCTCAAAAATTTTGCAGAAAAACTATTCAAATTTCAACTTTTCGAAAGAGAAAATATCTAAAAATTTCAAAGAGATAAACATGAATTTTAGATCGAGAAGTCCCTAAAAAATTTCTAAAGATAAACTATCTCAAAATTTTTAGAGAGAGAAACTATCTCAAAAATTTTTGAAAGAAAAACTCTAAAATTTTAAGTTTTATAAAGAGAAAGTACCTAAAAATTCATAGAGAGAAATTTTCTCCACTTTTAAATTTTATGGAGAGAAAATACCTCAAAATTTGTAAAGAGAGAAACTATCTCAAATTGTGTGTTTTAGAGAGAGAAAGTACCTAAAAGTTTTTAGACAGAGAAACAATCTCTAACTTTTTAGAAAAAGAAACTACCTCAAAAATATTTAAAGAGGGAAACTAGCTCAAATGTTAAATTTTATAGAGAGAAAGCACCTAAAATTTTTTATGGAGACAAACAATCTCAAAAGTTTAAGAGAGAGATACTATCTCAAATTTTAAGTTTTAGTGAGAGAGACTCTAAAAAAATTTACATAATTTTATAAAGATAAAGTTCCTAAAAGTCCAAAGAGATGAACTATCTCAAAATTTTAAGTTTTATAGAGAGAAAGTACTTGAAAATTTGTAAAGAAAAAAACTATATTACATTTTATTTCTTAGAGGGAGAATGTACCTAAATTTCGTCATCAGAGAAGCTATCTCTAAATTTTCAAATTGTGAGACTTCCTCAAAAACTTTAAAGAGAGAAAAAAATCTCAAATTCTAAGTTTTAGAGAAATAAAGTAACTGAAAATTTGCTGGGAGAGACTATTTCAAAATATTTAAAGTGAAATACTATCTAAAATTGTTTGTCTTAGAGAGAGAAACTATCTCAATTTTTTTAGAGAAATAAACTATTTCAAATTTTATATTTTGAATAAATCAAATACTTGAAAATTTATAGGGAGAAAAACTCTCAAATTTTAAGTTTTAAAAAGAGAAATATGTCAAAATTTTAGAGAGAGAAACTATCTCAAATTTTAAGTTTTGGAGAGAGAAAGTACCTAAAAATTTTAGGGAGAAAATATTTCAAAAGTTTTTGAGATAAACTGCTTAAAATTTTTTGGAGAGAGAAACTATCGTTAAATGATTAGAAAGAGAAACCACCTCAAATTTTATGTTTTATAGTGGGAAAGAATCTTAAAATTTTCTTTTAGACAAAGTATCTTAAATTTTAGAGAGAGATAAACCACATCAAATTTTAGATAGAGGAATTACCTAAAATTTGTAGGGAAGGAAACTATAATAAAATTTTTAGAGTGAGAAACATTGTCATAGTTTAAGTTTTACAGAGGAAAGTTTCTTAAAATTTTAGAAAGAGAAAGAACCTAAAATTTTTAGAGATAGAAACTATCTTAAAATTTTTAAAGAAAGAAACTATTTCAAATTTTAACTTTATAAAGAGAAAGTACTTGAAATTCTTAGAGAGAGAAAACTATATCAAATTTTTAGAGAAGAACTTCGTAAAAAATCGTAGAGAGGGAAATTATCTATAAATTTTTAGAGAGAGCAACTATCTCAAATTTAATGAAAAAGAAGATTTAACAAGAAATGCTCTGTTAATTGAATCGTACCATCTTTATACAGCATTCATATATACTCTGATGTGTGACCAAACTCTGTGAGACAAATGTGATTTCTGACGAACCATGGGCATATTATTATGTATTCACTGATAGTCAGGAATGTGACGGCAGTGATCTGGTTACTGAGCTTATTGCTCACTCCGCTTATTTCACATGTGTATAGCGTTAGTGCCTAATTGCGTGTGGCGAGCAACGGACCGATTATAGCAGGTGTTCGGAGTTCAAACTGGTTCAGGATTCTTCTTGACTTTGTAGGTGTCTGGTGGCATTGCCACGTGATATTCTTTTTGATGTAATATTTTTTGAGATGAATGTTAGGCCCGTAAGCCTCAAACCTTATTGTAAAGATTTTTGGAGATGAATGAAGTTAATTGTTTTAATTTATTCAGTTTTTTGTTGCTTGATGAATGAGTTTTATCTTCTTATTGTCATTTGCTTTGATTTCACACTTTTAATACGTGTTGATGTCACTTCCACCTGAGTGACGTACGCGACCTCCGGTCGCGATCCCGCACTTTGTCATCCACCAGTGGGGACCCCTAGATTGATGGACAGTCAGAAAGGACTATTTAGACGTTAGAAGATATGTTGAGGGCCAATGTTACAGACTTTAAAGGAAACTGGGATGATCACTTACCTTTAATAGAATTTGCATATAACAACAGTTTCCATGCCAGTATTCAAATGGCACCTTTTGAGGCCCTGTATGGGGGAAAATGCTGATCGCTAGTGTGTTCGGAAGAAGTCGGTGAAACGAATTTGTTAGGGTGGAAAATTGTTCAAATAACATCAGAAAAGATCATCCTAATTCTAGAAAGGCTCAAAACTGCTCAGAGTCGACAGAAGAGTTAAGCCGATAATCGTCGAAGGGTCCTTAAATTTGAAGTAGGTGATCAGATCTTGTTTAAAGTGTCACCAATAAAGGGAATTATGAGGTTTGACTAGAAAGGGAAGCTTAGTCCGTGATTCATCGGACCCTTTGAAATATTAGAGAGAATAGAAGTCACAGCATATCAACTGGCCTTACCGCCCGGTTGACTAATATTCATGACGGCTTCCACATTTCACTGTTGAGAAAGTATCAACCCGATCTGTCCCACGTCCTGAAGTATGAACCAATGCCGATCAGGAAAATCTTAACTTATGTTGAGCAGCCAATTAAGATTTTGGACATAAGGGTTCAAGTTTTGCACAATAAAGAGATTCCCCTACTCCGAGTTTTATAGCAGTATCATTCAAGAGAAGAATCAACGTGGGAGCGAGAAAATGCAATTCAAGCTATGTACCCCCATTTATTCGATTGATGATTTTGAGGGCAAAATCTTTTTAAGGGGAGGACGATGTAAGGACCCAGACTTTCGCGCGACGATAGAGAGCACGTGGCGATAGTGAGGAGCGTGCGGCGATAGTGAAGAGCACGCGATGAAAGTGACGAGCGTGCGGTGATAGTGAAGAGCACGCGACCAAAGTGAAGAGCGCGTACGACGATAGTAGCGCGTGACGGTAGAAGAGGGCACGACAGTATGCATACGACAGCGAGAACGCAATGCCACCAGTGAAGAAAGGCCAGCGCCATGCTTGTAACACAGTGAGTGTTGTGGTTAGACCACCGAGACTGTTGGAGCGGGGTAGTCCTTGAGAGACTACCTCTTTTCCCTCTTTTTCCCCTTTTTCTTTCCCTCTCGAAGTGTCACCCCCTTGTTGTCACATCACCCCCTTTCACTTGCCATTTGGAGGTGGCTTGTTGCCACCTCTCCTTCCATCCTCTCACTAGCCCTTTAACCCCCAGCCCTCATCTCTCTCTCCTCTCCCTCTCATTCTCATGCCATCTCTCCCTCTCATAGAGCCTCCCCCTTAGAACTTCCATGAAACACTTTGTGGCTTGAGGAATGGGTTAGATCTTGGAGAAGGAGAATATGGAAAGAAAGATTGGAGGGCACTTTTTTTGTTAAGGTAAGTGGATTACTACCCTTTTTGCATTAAGTTGTATGACATGAAACTGAAAGTATGTAATTTAAGTATGAATTTCTATGAACAAAGTGTGAAGTGAAGCATGTATGTTTGTGTTCTGTTTTCCAACAATTAGGTCTTCTTTGTATGATAAGTTGGGCACTGTTACCAATTTTTTGGATCCTTAAATTATGTGGAATGATACTTGTGTAAACCTAGTTTAGGATAGAAAAGGGTTTATGTTTTTATTTTGTATGCATTTGAAGTTATGAAATAGTCTTTGGAATGTGTCATACTTGTAATGTGCTTTTCCAATAAATTTACCTGTTTTTGTGATGTGGTTTTGTAAAAGTAAATGATATCCGATTGGCCTCAAATTATAACTATTGGAAAGATCTATGAATCTACTTTGAGTTTGGTGTTTATGACTATTTGAGATTAATGATAATTTGGAATATATTCTATGTTTTATGCATATATGTCACTGTTAGCAGACTGTGATAATTTTCAGGAATACTACTTCTGTTACATTACGAGTTTGACTAAGAAATTGAAGTCCAAATGATGCAAAACCACTACCATTGAAAATATTTATGAGTCTGTTTCAATGTTCATGTTTATATCTTTCTCTGATTCTTCATGTATATAAAGTTATATCTCGAAAAATGCCAGTAGGTCATTGTGGATAGTTTTGGTAAAAATATAGAACTAATGTCTCCGATGTCAAGAGTTTTGACCAACCAAATGAGGTTCGTTTTCTTCCAAACCATTGCCGTTTGAAATTTTTTTGAGTAAGCTTGATATCATATGTTTAGAAATTGTTTAAATTCTTCCTAATTTGAGAGTTATATGATTAATTGTAACAATATGTTACTGTGGATAGCTTTTATAAAACTTATAATTTATTCATCTGTCGCCACTGATTTTGACTGAGAAAAATTTTCTTCCAAACTATTTCCATTTGAATGGTTCATAAGTAAGCTTCAATTCACATGTTGAGCACCTTTCAAAATTCCTTCTTGATTGTGAGTTATGAAGTAAATTTTAAAGACATGTCATTGCCTAAAATTTGGGAAGTGTGACATCGACACTGAGTTTCTATGACTCTGATAATGTATGATGTTGATACTGTTACTCTGTGACACTAATACAGATATTTTGTGATATTGATGATATTATCATATGTTACTGATATCATTACCCTGTGATTGTGATACTGAGATTCTGTTAAATGAATAATGAATACTGTAAAATGTGATATGAACACTGCGCAATGGGTCCTCCATTGGTAGTGGATACTATAATTTCTGTTGTATTGATATTGTTATGCGTAATATGATCATTATGCAATGGGTCCTCCATTGATAGTGAACTTTTTGATTCTGCTATATAAATATTGATATCTGATCGCTACACAATGGGTCCTCCATTGATAGTGGATACTGTGATTCTGTTATATTGGTATTGTTATGTCGTGACCGCTACACAATGAGCCCTCCATTGGTAGTGAATATTCTGACTCTATTATAAGAAAACTGATATTTTGTGATATGACCACTACGCAATGGATCCCCCATTGGTAGTTGGGTATATTGTACCTCGACTCCTATGATAGGAGTGGTGTTGAGAGGTAACTGTAAATAACTGGGAGGGTCAAGCCCCCCAATTGTCATAGGCACTATGCATTAGGTCTTCCAATGGTAGTGTAACGCTCTCCCACCTGAGGGCATAAGGAGATGGTCGTGTCTTGCAAGGCTGCAACCTATCGAAAACCCCAAGGCGCGCTGGGGATTGTGTGCGTGAGTGAGGGCATTACGAAGTGAGCCCCCCACTTGTCATTGTCTTCCCTCCTGAATGAGGGTAGAAGTCCCAAGTTCATGAATGGCTTAACATGATCGATGTGGCTTCTACTTCGGGAGAGTAACTTAATCTATTCTGCTTGTCTGAATTCTGTATTATGTAAGAACATCAGACTGTAACTGTAATATGCATAAATGTTGATGTCATCTTGAGAATGCTCTGTTAACTGAGTCATACCCTCTTTATACAACATTCATATGTACTCTGATATGTGACCATACTCTGTGAGACAAATGCGATTTCTGATGAACTATGGGCGTGCTATTATGTATTTACTGATAGTCAGGAATGCAAGGGAAGTGATCTACTTTCTGAGCTTATTGTTCACTCCTCTTATTTCATCTGTGTAGAGTGATAGTGCTTGACCACGTGCAACAAGTACCTGACCGATGATAGCAGGCGTTCGGAGTTCATATGGGTTCAGGATTTCACTTTTTGTCATTGTAGGTGTCGGGTGGCATTGCCACGTGTTGTTCTGTTTGATGTAATGTTTTGAGTTTAATGTTAGGCTTGTCATCCTTAAACTTTATTTTAAAGACTTTGGAAATTGAATGAAAGTCAATGGTTTTAATTTATTCAATTTTATTTTGTGCTTAGTGGATGAGTTTTTATTTTCTCGTGGCTTGCTTTGATTTCGCGCTTTTCGCACTTGTTGATGCCACTCCCACCTTAGTGATGTATGCGACCTCTAGTCGCAATCCTGCACTCTGTCACCCTCCGATATGGGACGGTAGGGGTCAGGGGCGGGGTCGTGACATCATTCTCTCTTCTTCTTCTCTCTTTCTTTCTCTCTCTTCTTTCTCCCTTTCTCTCTCCTCCTCTGCTCGAACTCAAGGCGGGTTCGAGCCAGCCCATCTCCTTCTCCCCCTCTCCCTCTATCTCCTCCTTTGCTCAAACCCAGGGCTGGTCCAAGCCTCCCCCTCTCTCTCTCCTCCTCTGCTCTAACACGGCAGGTCCGAGCTCCCCCTCTCCTTCTCCCTTCTTCTCTCTCTCATCCAAATCTTGGACCCGCACCTAGGGCAAGCCTAGTTACTCTCTCCCCCTATCTCTCGTCTCTTTCTCTCCCCTCTCACTCGCGGCACGGACCCGCACCTTAGGTGGGTCCGTCCCAATCTCTCTCTTACTCTCCTCCACTCTCTCTCTCTCTCCCACTCGGGTCACATACCTACACCTTAGGCGGGTTTGCCCCTCTCTCTACTCTCTCATCTGCCCCTCTTTCTCTCGTCCACTCTCTCATCCACCCCTTTCTCCCATCAATTCTCTTGTTCGCCCCTCTCTCCCTCTCGTTTAGAGCTCGGATTTGGACGTTAGGAGGGTCCACTTCTTTACTCCGTACTCTCTCATCTCCTCTATTTCCTCACCTCCCCATAGAGCCCGTACCCGCACCATAGGCGGGTCCATCCCTCATTCATCCCTTCTTACTCTCTCTTGTCCTAATCGTCAACCTAAGAGGCCCGGACTCACACGATAGGTGGGTCCATCCTCCTTTAATCCCTTCATCCATTTTTCTCTCACTCTAAACACTTTCTTCTCTCTCTCTTTTAACCCATATACCCATCTTTCATTTATTCCTTTTATTTTGCCTTTATTTTATACCTTCATTTTCTTCTCTTTTCATTGTTTCTTTCACTCTCGAGCACTCAATTCATAATCTTCTTGAGATAGGGCCCTAGGGTTCTAAGCCTTGGACTGCAACTTTAACCACCAGCTCGTGCACTGTAGTTGGGTTATAAGAGACATTAATTCTCTTACACTCGGTCACTCAGGTTGGGGTCATCCTGAGTCAACTTTTCTTAGAGTTTTAATCCTTTCACTACTCTAACCACTGAGTCACACAGTGTTCGGGTTGTGAGGGGCTTTCATCTCTCTCTCTCTCACACACACACACACACTTTCTTCTCTCCCTTAATCACTTTTAGGAGGCTCTTTGGGTTAGTGACATAATTATAAGCTCAGTCTTGTAACTCCACTCTTCAAACCCTCCGGGTACCAAGGCTTCAAGCTTGGTGCTTTTCCTTGTCTTTGGTATTACCTCTTGGCAGAGGTTATGTCGAAAGGTTGCTCAATTTTTTAGTCATGCCTTTAGTTCTTTTACTTCTTCGTCTTCTTCTTCTTCTACTTCTTCTTCTTCTCATCTCTAAAGTAAACTCTCATAAACTCATTCTTATTATCTTCTTTCTTCTCTTTCTTACATATTATTCTTATCACTATACCCCCAAGACTAGAGCCATTAACCCATAAAGCACATCAAAGAGGAGTTTATTTTAAGTGGATTTCATTAGCAGTTTTTTTGTGAGAGTCCAGGTGGAGTGTCAAGTTTAGAGAGGGGGCCGAATTTAAACCGCGATGTTGAAGAGCCAGGGCGCTTTCGTTCATTGATCGAAGAGGACAATAGCCTGGGCGTATCCCACGAACTCAACTGTGGTTAGATAGGTGTTCGAGTCCACCTCTTTATCATTTTAAAATCCCCTCACTGTTGGAAATACCTATCTGCGTGTGACATGAGAGGTGCACATGCGCACGTGCGGTCAAGCAGTTGTCTGAGAGGGGTCAATCGAACCTGAGTCCCCGAGAGAGCCCGAGTGAGGAAGATCCAGGCCCAACCAACTGGCGACTCCACTGGGGATACGTCACCCTATAGTTGATATGGTATGCTCTCAAACCAACATTCAATCTCACTATTTCAACATACCCACATTCGTGAATGTACCTATGGGAAGTAAGATTCTTCAATATATTACTCTAATTTATCTCTTGAGTCGTCTTTCAAACCTTCACACCCGGGCTCAGGTCCAAGAAAACTCGGGAAAGGGTCCTCAAATGCCGTGTTCCCTCTCTATTGGCATCAATGGCAAGTCCATTGGTGCCAACTGCATGAGCGGTTCTAAAACCGCCTCCCTTCATGCTCACACTGCTACTGGCGGACTCTCCACCAGTCATAAGCTGAAGAGTGGTTCTAAGACCACTACCTCGCCTCATTTGGTTGGTTCTTCTAAGACTACCACTTCAGTGGGTAACCACAAGGTCACCTCATCTCTACTCCACACAGGCAGTACTGATATTGGTATGATGCTCCACACACATCATGCTGGTGGTTCCATCGCCAGATCATCTAACTCGAAAGGCTCCAAAGCCATTCCACACAAACTTACACATGTCACGGCAAATGGCTCAATCATTGCAGTGATAAATCCGGGTTAAGCCAAAGCTACCCCCGACCACCTCACCTGCTTCGGGTCTCTTGGGACTCAGACCTATTAAAAGTGGATCTCAAACCACTGGTTCATTGCATAATACTCACTTACCTTAGGGCAACTCAAATGTTGTAACCCAAAGAGCACACGACCCATGACTCAATCTAAGGTCACGAACAAATATGCACATGCTTGCAAACCAAAGTGGTCCTAAGACTGCTACAACTGTAAAGGTAGGCATTCCGAATGCCAGACCTCTCACTTCACTAAGGGTTGGCCCCCAAGCCACCCCCAACACTTTTGCGGATCGTGCACACACATGCAGGTCCGATTGCTTTTGTCTTCAAGGGGAAGGGAGCAGTACACGCTTCCTTTGAGCACACTCTTGTCCACTCCTTCTACTTCATATGCACGAGCCGGCCCTCAAGGTTGGACTTGGGGCAAAATTACGCCCCCTAAGCTAATGGAGTTGTCCCTCCCCTCTTCAAACAAAACTAAACTTCCAAAGACGACATTGAGCTCCCTACTCCCGGGGCACCATGCTTTACCTAAATTGATTGACTTCGTTCTAGTCTACTTTAGATAGGCCAATCAAGCAGGATTCCATGCCAAATTCCAGTCACTGGATTTGTTAGAGTTGAATAATGAAGCAACATAAAGGCATGAAAGTGCCGCTCATAAGAAAGAAGTCAAAGTCTTCAACCTCAGAAGACTTATTGAAGAAAAACCCACTTTACCTGTTGTGAACTGTAGTGCAGCATTGTTCAATGCTCAACTTTTAAGGTGCCGGAAGAGGAATCTGATCAGACTGAACCACGACCACAAGGCCGTCTTGAGCCACAACAAAAGGAAATATGGCCCTAAGGTCGTCAAGAGCCTATTAGGCTCGAGCCATGGCCCTAAGGCCGTCTCGAGCCATGGCCCCAAGGCCGTCTCGAGCCATGGCCCCAAGGCCGTCTCGAGCCATGTTTAACTCAACTACGGCTCCAAGGCCGTCAAGAGCCAGTAATCATCTGATCTTTAAGGTAATCTCAGATCCAATCAGGGTAGCTTGAAACACTGTTAAACTGGATTGCCAGATCAGGGCACGAAGCGAACAAGGACTACTCCCACCCCTGAGTCACTCAGCTCTGAAGAACGAGCTGATGTAATGTTGGTTAGTCAAGATGGTGACGATCCTGAAGAATCGATGGCACGCGTTAATGAAACCCTGAACCATATCTTGGATAGGTTTAAAGAGCTAGAAAATGCTCGACCAATCAGGGTATCTTCACATCATGGAGAAAATCCCCCTTTGAACCTCAGGTGGAAGAAGAAGAGCGAAGACCTCCACCTCCTCCTATAGCTCAAACATCACGACCTCTAATTCCCTCAATCTTTCTTGATGGTCAACCGATTGTAACCTCTCAAGACATTTCCCTAGTAGTTACTCAGAAAGACAATCAAAACATTATCAATCAAAGCATTCAGTGCTTACAAGTCTCAAAGGCCCATGAAAATGCTCATTATAAGAAGCTTTACCCGCCCTTCATCGATCAAGTCCCTTTTCCCCTAGGCTACCAAAAAGGAAGACTGCTTATCTTTGATGGCACCGGCTCACCCCAACTACATGTGGCACACTTCGTATCAACATGTCAAGAGTCAACTTCCAATTCCAAATTGCTTCTTCGACAGTTTGTAGAAACACTAGTTGGGCCTTCCTTCAAATGGTATGCGTGCTTAGCTCTGAAGTCTAATCACTCCTAGGAAGAGATGGAATATCTATTCTACAAAGTATTTTATGAAGTCAAGCGAGAAGTTCAAGCCATAGAACTTTTCACTATGACTCAAAGGGTGAATGAACTAGTAAACGAATACATCCAGAGATGGAGGGATCTCGCGATGTACCAAAGTAACCCCATTCCTGAGATCGATATTGTGCAAACATGCATTAGGAACATGAAGAAGGAAATCTCCCTTCATGTCGAAGCCACACAACATGCATTAGGAACATGAAGAAGGAAATCTCCCTTCATGTCAAATCTTCTAACACTACTACTTTCTTAGACATAATCTCAAGGGTAGTAAAGATTGTAAGTTAAACACCATTATGGAACTCAGGCTCAGACCTCAGGGGGAGGTCAAGGTCAAATCTTCACTAATAATAGGTCTAACTCTTACACTGGCAAGCAAAGAGACACAGTCAGGACAACGGTTACTGCTAAACCCATTCTTCCCAAACCTCCTATTGTCAATGTACCTCTCAAGACATTAGATAATTCGTGGGGAATAATACCATTCAAGGTTCAAGGGGAACCCCAACAACAACAATTCCAACCTCATGCCTATAACAGGGTGCCTCCACCTCCAAACCTATACCAACCTAATTACTTTGAGCAAAGGTTGAACAAGCAATATAGTTTTAACAAAGCTTGGGTACCAGTCCTGTTGAAGATGCTATTGGAACAAGGTATGATAGTTATTCTTGAGCCTAAATACTAGACCAAGTGGGGCTTACCAATAACAAGAATTATTGTGCCTATCATCGGATGCTGAGTCATCCTGTGCAAGACTGCTTCCATCTTAAGGACCACGTTGAAGCCCTGATTCAGAACATACAAATTCATTTAGATAGTCTCAGAAAAGCTTTCGAGACTGCAGAAGTTTCTCATGTGGTAACCGTTGAAGAAGAACGAGTGCAGACATTGCAAAGAGAACAAGTACCATTTGACCTTTTTCCAGGCCTTTGTATAATGATGGCATTACAAGGGTTGATTACCCCGCTCTCATCAAGACAACCCAAACATTTGATTCAAGGAACTGAAAATCTTTGGTGCCCATTTCATCAAGTGTGGGGCCATGAGATATCTCAGTGTTCGAGTTTCAGAACATTCATATCAAAGTCCATAGCTGAAAAATGAATTATTGTGAATATACCAATCCAAACCCATGAACCACCTAATTCAATAACTACTGAAAATGCCACCAAGACACCTTCTACTTCCCACAATGAAAAGGAAGAAGGGAGAGTTCAATCAAATGAGTCAAAGAAAGCAGGTGAAACAATGGAGGCTTCACACATGATCACAGTTCAAGAGGAACAGCCTCACAGTGTTCCCATGGATGAAGTGTCCCCTGACATGTTTCTCACCATCTTTGATATGTTTGTACAATAAGAACTGATTCATCCTTGCTTGACTAAGAAGCCAAAATACTTAAAGGAGGAGTGTAAGGATTTATGAAGTCAGTATCATCAGATGAAGGGACATGACTTATTCCATTGTTGGGGATTTTGAGCCATCTTAGATGAGTTTATAAGAAATGGTGAAGTGTTCATAGCTAACACACCACCTACACATCAAAAGGTTGCTCAATAGTTTGAAGCCTTATTACATAAGATAGTTGAGAAGGTTCATGCTCTTAGTCATGAAATCTCGGAAGCTCATGTTCCCCAAGCCCCTATCAAAGTACCCGAGACATGGCAGGAACACCATGGTCATGGTAAGATGAAAAGCCTCAGGAGGGAGACCATTCGGCAAGCCAATAGGATATCTATGCCACAAACTCGTAAGATCTTACCCCTTAAGAAAAAGAAGAAGAGTAAACGACCTTCGAATGCTCTGTACCGAAAAGTAAAACTTCCCCAAATCCCAATTGAAGCGGCATTCCTTCCCCCTATTGCCCCTCTTCCCACCTTGTATGATTTCATCCCAAGGTAAGTCATTTATGCTGAGAGTGCTCAATACATAACTATGCAAGCATTTCAAAACCCTTCCAATATGGGTGAGGACGTTAAAAGCACCCCAGAACAATCTGACATAGGTTCAGACTCTAAAAACACCCCTCAATGGTCCAACAATTACAACATTAAAATATCCTCCATTACATCCAATGAGAGTGGAGATATTAAAAGCCTCTTTGAGTCAATTCCGTTGATGGCCCCAAAAGCTACCTGATTCTGTCCAATTTAAGTGATGCCCCTAAATGCTCTATCCCTTCTTCTATATCCAAATTTTCAAACCTTCTTCTCTTTCACAACCTCTCTCTGAACTCACTTTGGAATGCCCGAACTTTGACGCTCTTAATGAATAGCTCAAACTCTGTAATACCAATAAACGGCATAGCAAGCAATTAAGGAAGATGGTTGCCCAAAAGGCCGAATTCTTGAGTGTTGGAGATGTTATGGCCTTTGCCACTAAAAAGCATAAGCCTTGCCCTACTTCAGAAGAGGTATTCAATCGGCTTCTAAATCCAAAGCCTAAGAAGAAGTCTAAATGGCCTGCAGAGCCCGACTTGGGGGAATTATGGAAGAACTCGAAGGGAGAAAGTTCTTCAAGTTATGAAGCATGCCACGTTGGTTTTTCATGAGGGAAACACAATAGTTGTAGTTGACAGGATGAGGTTGAGATCAGGAAAGAGACTTTAACCAATTCAAAGGCCAGCTTTACCTAAACTCCTGAGGTATGTCAGACCACCACTGGTTCCCTCTCCAGACTCACCTAATCCCATTCAAGAACCACCCCCTCTTCTAAAATACCATGGACCACCATTAGTCCCTTACCCAAATCCTTCACCATCTTTCTTTAAAAATCTTGAACATCACAATCTTCATCTTGTCTTGTCTTATCGACACCTACTCCAGCTGTGCAACCTAGCCGCTCTCTCTTCGTTCTCCCATATCTACAACTGACCCTTCATTGACGGCTATAGCAAACCATTCCCCTCCAAAAGCCACTCCATTACCACATGTCCCTCCGAAACTAGTGGTGAACCAAGGAGTTGTCTTTCCTAGAATCAACAAAGTCAAATACGATATTATTGGGCACTTGAGGAGACTCCCTGCTCTCTTTAGTGTCTATGATGCTCTCATGTTATCAAATGACTTTCGTATGACCTTAAAACAAGATCTTTCCTAGCCTGAAGTGTATGAAACTGAGATTGAGAAAATTGAGGTAGACCTTGCAATCATTAAAAGTTGCATGGCAATCACTTTCTCTAATGATGACCTTCAGTCAGGTGAAAGGTTTCATAACTGGTGAACTGCATGCTTGCCAAATCAACCAGATCATGTTGGGTGGGGGATCCGCAATGAATCTTATGCCTAAGAGAATACTTACCCGAATTGCGATGGGTGTTGAACAACTTGAGCCAACAAGCCTAACAGTTCAAGGACTCAATCAGCTAGGGGAGAAACCGGCTGTTGTTATTCGCCTCAAGCTCAAAATTGGGGATTTGAATGCTTCTACTCTATTTCATGTGATTGAGATACACACTTCCTATAACATTCTTCTAGGTCGTCCCAGACTACATGACCATAGGGTAGGTCCATCCACCATTCATCAATGCTTCAAATATAGCCAAGATGGAAGGAAACACATGGCCTATACTGATAAAAGACCATTTCCCATTGCTGAGTCGCACTATATTGACGCGAAGTATTATTTTACAAATCCAATGAGATCTCAAGAATTAATGTTACATATGAAAACCATTACAAGCCCTAACCTGAGAGAGACTGCTGAAACCTCTCGTGAAGATGTGGAGGACATGGTAGGATCACTTAATCACATGTTTCAAGAAGAGAAAAGATGCGGAAAAGAGATTCTCTTGACCCCCATTGATGGAAATTTACCAAACTCCCCAGAAGAAGTGATGCCACAGAGTCATAAAGAGCAAGCTTCATCCTCTACCCCACCCTCACAAGAACCCATTCTAGTGGTGGCTCAAATCAAACAAGTCAAGAAGAAGGAAACCACTGACTTGATCCTTCTAACACCTACAGTCACTTATGCTCATGGTGACATAAAGGTGTTACGTATCCCCATTCCATTTCTAGAAGTTGAGGTTGCTCGTCAAGTTGAGACAGACCAGATATCTGACCAAAAGGTCTTGCACATTTCAGTCTCTTTAAGAGAGGATAATGATGCTTACTTTGCTCCCCAAGTCAACTATGCATCAAATCAGCCTAATATATTTCAAATACCAGATGTTTTACGCATAGAGGAGAATGATGCTCACCTCATACTCCCAACCCCTCTTTAGCATGATCAATTCAAGGTCTTGCAAATCCTCGAGGTTTTGCATATCCCATTCCCCAAAAGTGAGGAGGATAATGCTTACTTCACCTCTTCAGCTCCTTACCAGCAAGGTCACCCTAAAGTCATACAAATCCACGAGGTCTTGCATGCCCCAGTCCCAGAAGGGGAGGAAGATAGTGCTTACCTCGCTAACCAAGCTAGCTACATGCATGAATCTCAAAAGGTCTTGCTCTTCCCAACCTTTGTCATGGAGACTCAGGTTACTCATCAAATCATAAAATATAGTCCTCCTCTCCTTTCCAATGATTTCATCGGCACACCCGAACAGTAATATGAAGTTTGAAGACAAGCTACTATTGCTGAATAGAAAGAGCAAGTTCAGGATTTGCTCAATCAGGTTGAAGTTATAAGAAAGGGAAAAGCTAAGGTGAAAGAAGTGGCACCTCCAAATCCTTTTTCCGTTACACCCCAGAAACCTGGGACATTGGTACTCAAAAGTGATCTCAGAGTCACTCTTCTATAAATGCGTTGGTGATGCCAAAATGGAATTTGTACAGCCATAAAGCTCATCAGATTATTAAAAAGATGGATTACGAACCTGTGATGAATCATGGGTTAAATGATGGTAAAGAGATGTTAGCACCTTTTACAGTTATCGAAACCACGACATCTTAGCATACTAAAAAATATGGCCTTGGTTACCCGGGGCACACTAGTTTACCTCCATAGCTATTTTCGCTAACCAAATATCTCATGTGATGGTATCTCAAGAAGAGTCACTATCTCCCCTTGAATCCATCCTTGAAGAAGTTATTCCCTTGAAATCTCAAGAAGAAGTGGAAGTTGTTTGAACTTCTCAAGAACCTGAGAGTTATGGGGTGAAGGAGATAAAAGAGGGATCATTGCTCATAGAGAAAAAATTTGAAGTGCTTGAAGTGGATGAACATACTTCTGATTCTCTACACCTTGATGAGGAGGAAATCGAAGAAGCACTAGAGGTCTTGGAAGATGGTGGTCAAGCCACAACCGATGATTTGGAACAGGTGAACTTTGATGATGAAGCTAACCCTAGACCCACTTTGATCTCAACTATCATGTCTCCCAAAGAGAAGGAGGAGTACAATGCATTCTTGCGAGCCAATCAAGATTTCTTTTCTTGGAATTATTAGAAGATGCCCAGTCTTGAACCTCAGGTTGTAGTTCATAGGCTGGGGATTGACCCATCCTTTAAGCTTGTCAAGCAGAAATCAAGGAGGTTTCAAGCTGACTTGGAAATCCAGATCGAGGCAGAGGTGAACAAGCTTAAGACAACAAATTTCATAAGAGAAGTCAAGTACCAAAAGTGGCTAGCCAATGTTGTGCTAGTCAAGAAGAAGAATGGTCAGATCAGGGTATGTATTGACTTCCGTGACTTAAATGTGGCTTGTCCTAAAGATGACTTCCCACTTCCTTTCACTGAACTACTGATCAACTCAATAGCCATTTGTCAGGCCTTCTCCTTTATGAATGGTTATTCGAGGTATAACTAGATAAGGATGACATCAGAAGATGAAGAGTATACTGCCTTCCTGACTCCCAAAGGGGTTTTATGTTATACAGTGATGCCTTTCGGTCTCAAAAATGCTAGATGCACCTATCAAAGGGCTATGACCATTGTCTTCAAAGATATGTTGCATGAAGAAGTGGAATGCTACGTAGATGATCTTATAGTAAAGCCCAATGAAAGGAGTAGTCATATCCAAAATCTTGAGAAAGTCCTTGAAATACTTTGTCTTCACTAACTCAAGATGAATCCCTTGATGTGTGCCTTTGATGTATGATCATGGAAGTTCTTTATATTCATTGTCAGGTATTGAGGCTTAGAGATCGAACCTGTTAAAATTAAAGCTATTCAAGAGATGTCATCTTCGAGGAATCCGCAAAAGCTCAGATCTCTTCAAGACAAGCTTGCGTATATCTAGAGCTTCATATCAAACCATTCAAGATGGTGTAAAACCTTCTCTTGCCCGTTAGGAAAAGACGTGACTTTCAAGTAGGACGAAGCATGTCAAATAGCTTTTGGGGACATCAAGAATTACTTGTTGAAACCTCATGTTCTCTCTACTCCAATCTCAGGAAAGACCCTCATCTTATATGTGACTGCATTAGATGAGTCGCACGGTGCATTGCTACCGCAAACAATGATGAAGGAAAGGAGACGAATTTGTACTATCTGAGCTGAAGAATGCAAGGAGTTGAGAAGAATTATTCCCCCATTGAAAATATGTGTTTATCCCTGATATTTGCAGTTCAAAAGCTCAAAAACTATCTGTTTACACACTCGGTTCAGCTCATCTCTCGAGCTGACCCCATTAAGTTTCTCATGTCACGCCCTTGTCTGTCGGGTTGACTTGCGATATGTTCATTACTCCACATGGAGTTTGACATCACATATGTGCCGCAAAAAGCTATTAAAGGTCAAGCCCTTGCAGATTTCTTGGCTACACACCCTGTCCCAGTTGATTCTCCCTTATCTGATAATTTACTAGATGAAGAAGTATTTCATGTTGAAGCTTCATGTGATTGGAAGATGCACTTTGATGAGGCCTTTCAGTCTAAAAGAGGTGGTGTCGGGTAGTGTTCTCCACCCCTCGTGACGGTCTTGTCCCACTATCATTCTCTCTTCTAGAGATAGAGTCTCATAATAAAGCAGAATATCAGGTATTCATCATAGGCTTGGAGATTGCTTCCCACATGAACTAGAAATACTTGGCCATTTACGGAGATTTAGAGTTGGTAATCAAGCAGCTCAAAGGGGTATATGACTTAAGGAAGGAAAACCTTAAGCCTTATTTCAATACTGCCAAGACACTAATGGCAGAATTTGAAGGAGTTGCTCTTGAGCACGTGCCACAAAGGCTTAATGCACAAGCTGAAACGCTCGCCAAGGTGGAAGCAACTATTCAAATCCCACTAAAAGATCTCACACTAATATGGGTAGCTGAATGGAGATATGTTGACTTCGTCAAGAAACTGAAGCAAAGATTAGATGGATTTATTTGAGGAGTACCCTCCTTATCCATTCAGGGCACTAATTGCAACAAGAAAGGTCATGCAAGCCTCGAACAGTTCTCAAAAACCTCATGTGATCAAAGAGAAATGAGAAGAAAAGTCAGAGTTTTAGGATCCCTTGTGTGCAGAAGTGGAGCCAGTGATCGACTGGCGAACCCCTTTAAAAGACTACTTACAGCACAATCGACTTCTTGACAACCCCATTGAACGTAACAAGATTCGAAGTTTAGCCACACGATACGTGTGGCGCAACCGTATCTTGTTCTAAATCTCTTACAATGACATGCTGCTTAGGTGCATTGATCAGAAAGATGTAAACCATATACTAAAGGAAGTTTACGCTAGAGTTTGTGGGCTGCATCTGTCGGGCGCTAAGCTGTACAATAGAATCATCTGGATAGGCAATTACTAGCCTAGTATGAGCGATGATTCACTTATGTTTGCAAGAAATTGTCAGGTTTTCCAGATTCATTTGAGCTTCATTCGTCAAGCTCCTGAGCCTGTTCATCTGACAGTAGCATCATGGCCTTTCGCTCAGTGGGGTATGGATATCGTGGGTTTGGGGCATGCTTTTATACTTGCTGCCACTGACTACTTCTCTAAATGAGCTGAAGCTATCACTCTCAAGAAAGTCCCAGGACTCACAATGGCCAATTTTGTGCATCACAATATCATTTATAGATTCGGTGTGCCTGACTGAATCACCTAAGACAATTGTCCTCAGTTTCAAAGCCATCGCATAGACTTCATGGTTAATCAGTTTGGGTTTAAATGGAAGTATTCGACCATGTACCATCCAAGAGCTAATGGTCTGACCGAAGATTTTAACAATACCATGTGTGATGCCCAGAGAAAGTTCATTTTCGACACAAAGATAGATTGGCATGAACGACTTCCTGAGGTCTTGTGGCCTTATCGTGTTATAGCTCGCGGTCCAATTCAATCGACACCCTATTCTTTGATATATGGGAGTGAGGATGTGTTTCCTTTGGAAATTTAGTTACCCTCACTCAGAATCTCTCCATTATGGAAAGGGGAATTGGTCTTAACAGTTTGAACCAAAATGAGATGGGTCATTTGTGGTGAAGAAAGCTTTTCCTAATGCCTATGTATTGGTTAACGTTGAAGGTGAAGAAGCTATGCTCCCAATTAATGGGAGATACTTGAAAAAGTATTGTTCACAGACCTCGGTCCAAGTCACACGACCTTAAACTACGTGGCATTGGTCCAAGCCGCATGACCTTAAACTAAGTGGCAACGGTCCAAGCTGCACGACCTTAAAATGCGTGGCATCAGTCCACGTCGCATGACCCCTACACTACATGGCATTAGTCGCTGCAAGACCTTAAAGTGCATAGCACATTGTTATACGCCATTTTTTATGTACTTGTATTCCTGAGTCGCATAAAGAGAGAGCCAATGATAACATGGTCCTGTTCGTACTCAAGATACCGTCAAACCATGGGAAAACTGCAAAATAAGCCTAAAAATAGGAATCCTTGAAACAAACACTGGAATGGTCTCCGAAAGAATGTAAATGGTATTTTGGGATTCCTGAAGGATGCTCACAAAGTTTCGTTACATTCCAATGAGATTTGACAATGATCATGCCGAAACTCAATTCTTAAATCCAACTCCTATCGTGCTGAAAAGAGACCTTGTAATTATAACCCCATTTTTTGAGCTTCAAAACAATACCAGACCACCTCCATCAGATCTAGAGCATAAAAAAACCCCCAAGGATTAAATTTGAGCTTAATCAGACCTTTCAAAAGCTAAGCTCAAATTACCACTAACGGGTAAGTTTCATATTGTTGCGGTGCGGCCTTAGTAAACTAGTTGCCATATCGGGAAACTATATTTTCCTCCCCTCGGGATGCTCGTTTAGAATTGGATCAAGCTAAGAATTGGTCATGAGCTAGACCTAGACGGCCTAGTCATTTTGACATATGGCACGCACCATGATGTGGTCCAAGATGAGAGAACTTATAGAAAGACGGTGGGCCCAAAAGCATGAAAATCAGAATTTTTGAAAAAGGACATCTCGTACTTCGAGAGGACATAACCTGAGATCTGAGTGTCGGATTGATGAAAACATGGGTTCGTTGCGAGCACATCGAGAAGAGGTAATTTTGGTATAATATTTGCATTCAACTAAATGTTGGATAGTATGAATTTCAAGGGTGAAGATGACAATACTTTTCTGGTCCTCAGAATCCCATTTATGGTGACTTCCTAGATTTGAAATTTACTCAAGAAGATCAAGTCGGATAAAACTTGATGCAGATTGATCATGACAGTGTTCTCTTCAAATCAAGATCAAAAAGAGGATTTGGAACACCATAGATCGCACTACATTAGTGATCAAAAGCTATAGACGTGGCCAGATTTTCACCCTTATAAAAGTTCATTTCAAGGTGATCAAAGGACATCAAAATGTTTAGAATCAATAAAGCATCAATTCTACCACTGGATCGTCCCAACCACTGCCACAAGAGTCCGAAAAAGCTTCCGAAGTCTAGCAATGGCGAGAGGCCCCTCAAGTAGGGATGGTTTCATCCTTAGCCCAAAAGATTTAAGGGGTATTTTCAAATGCACATTGCAAGTTCTACAGTAAAAAGAACGATACGACACATTAAAGTTTGAGGAGAGTTCGTGTCCAAACGATGCTGGGAGACAGTCAAAGGGCTTCGTGACTATTGTAAGTGGGGCGACTACTCGGGTATGTCCCCAAACCTGCAAATGACGAGGTAAGAGTCCAGAACACATCCTCGTCAAAAAATATCTCTTATTGTTGGTTTCTATATGCATAAAGAAGAGTGCATGCGTACACTTAAAATATGTTTCCCACACATACCCCTTGCGGTTGTTTGAGAGAGGGTTTTCCCTCACCAAGAAAACCAGGCCTCGACCACACACGTCCTGGTGGCATCACATTAAATTGCATCACACACAGTCTCAAAGGCGCGACCTTAAAATTGCCTCCATTAAGTCTTTGTGGATGACATTAAAATACACCAACTTTATGGTCTCAAAGGCACGACCTTAAAACTTGCCTCCATTAGGTCTTGGTGGATGACCTTAAAACACACCAATTGACGGTCATGATGGCATGACCTTAAATACGCCTCCCCATGGTCAAGGCAGCATGACCTTAAAATTACCTCCTCAAAAAGATGGACATGACGGAAACCCGCAAGGGCGTCATGGGTGAAAGAGTCAAAGAAAAGAAAAAGAAAAATGATGGGTGTAATAGTAACACCAACTATTGCGAGCAAAATATGTTAAAATAAAGAAAAGAAAAATGGGCACGATGAAAACCCGTAAGGGGATCGTGAGTAAAAATGTAACAATAGCAGACATGGTGATGAAAACCCTAGAGGGCATTCAAGTCATATGAGGTGGAGTTCAAATTCACTCCCATGTGAAGCAGGACTCTCAATTCGTTTATTACACCCTTAGGAAGGAGACAAAGGTTGGTCATAAAAGATAAGAGAAAGGTGCATATTATAAAGCAAAAGAAGTAGACAAGTCGAAGATGAAAGACAATAATATTCATTCCATAGAAAAATAGAGGTTACAAGTTGCAGGCTTGCTACCTCAAGATACATAAATTAACATTTACTACAAAAGTAAAGATTCATCAGTGGAGGCAAATGAAAGACATATGCGGCTAGCAAAATGGAGACCACAAGTTGCAGGTTTGTGGCCTCTAAATACAAGAGCAAAGAGAAATAAACAAACAGGATTGTATGGTCGTGGCATCACACCTTAAGAAAAAGCTAGAAAGAAGAAAGTCTTGTCTACAAAAAGGAAAAAAAGCTATGGTTGTCTGCCTTGAAGAAGAGAAGGTTGAGGAATCAGTCCTTCAAGAGACTAAGTTTGAAGTAGTCCCGATGCACCTTCATTACCTTGTCTTTTAATATTGCTCCCCTAAGATGGTTGATCTTTTTGACCAAATGAGGATATTTCCCATGATCAAGTTGGGATGACAATGAGTTCTCCATTTCCTTTCAAGCCAAGCGAGAAATCCTTCTATTCCTTGGATACAACGTTCGAGAGTGGCCATATCACTCTCATTTTCAAGGAGTCCAATTTGTCTGGAGATCGAAGGCCATTTTGAAGGAGAAGGCTGAAAATCCGAATGAACAAACTGTCTCAGGGGCAAGTCGATCCTATGTCTATCCATAAATGCCTCAGTGAGGTCTAGCATGCGTAGAGACCTTGAAAGGAGTCTTAGCAAGGGCGCGATAGACAGATTCTTCTTGATAGAAACAAGTCTTCCATTTCCAAGACCTCTCTGGCCATTGAGTTATTTCTTCCATCTTTCCCTTGAATAAACCGGCACCAGGAACGAGGAAGTATGTAAGATTCTTCATCAACTTCTTCACAAAGAATGGGAACATGGCCAGCTCAGAGAAGGAGGCATGGCCAAAGAGTTGATAGGTAGATTTGAGAAGATCACACCCGATCTCCATGGTGTGGATATTAGAACTATGATAGTTAAGTCTCTTGCCTTTGTCAAGGAAAGGCAATCTTATATATGCCATAACAAGTCCTCTGTGGTTACGCCAATCAAGGCGAATGATAACTTGCCTAGAGTTAGAGGCAATGACATTGATTGGACCTTCTCTTGAGGATAGAGGCAATGATAGGGATTTGACCTTCTCTTGGTTCCCCTTATATCATAGGGGCAATAATTCCTTCTACTCCTCTCAGAATTGCTAGAGGAACCACTTCTTCAGAGGCATTCGGAATGATGATGGAATCCTCTGGAGTTTGATTTCTCTTATTCCAAAGGGTTAAAGCCCTACTCGAGCTCCGAGTGTTCATTCTACGAGGGGATGTGACTGCAAAAGAAGCTTGAAAGAAAGAAGTGAGCAATTAAGCAAGATTACCGTTTACAATGATAAGGGTTTTCAAGTGAAAGAAGAAAAGAAAGCATTAGGAATTTGGCAAAATTTCGGCAACATCTCCCCTATATGCATAGGGTTGACAAAGAAGGTATTTGGCTAATCCAAAGCACCGGAGAGATTCTCAGAAATCATAAGTCCATGGGTCAAATGCCCATCACAAAAAGTGACCCTGAAGAGCTCCCTTTTCTATCATAGGAGAGTCCAAGATTGCATAAAGATGCATAATTATTCATGAAAATGCTTAGAAATGCATGACTATGCTAAAAAATACATAATTATGCATGGAAGTGCTCAAAAGATATACCATTGTGCATAACTAGGTTAAACTATGATTGACTACGTTAGAATATGCATGAAAATGCATGATAGTGCTTAGAAGTGCTCAATGGAGTTTTAAAATGCATAGCTATGCAGTGGATGTGCTGAAAATGTTAGGTTTTGATGCAAAAATGCACTTGAAATACAAGGGGTGCATGAAGATCCTACAGAGACGCTTTAGATGCTAAGATATGCATAAAAGCATATGAGAAGGTGAAGAGTTACATGAGAATGCGAAGGGTTGTCTAAGGAAAATATTGCAAGATGATCATGGGGCCACAAGAAATATTCATGACATTTAGAGTATTTGAAAGAGGACATACATGACATGCAAGAAATATTTGGGATGGTCAAGAAATATTTGGGGTGTTGAAGAAATATATTTGGGGCATTCAAGAAATATTTTGCAAGTGTTCAAAGAAATATACTTGGGGCCAAGAAATATTAGGGATATTCAAGATATATTTGGGGTGTTCAAAGAAAAAATTCGCAATATTCTAGACATCCGTGATGCACAAGACATATGTGGTGCAAAGAAATTCGTGATGCTTAGACATATTTGTGATGCTATGTTCGTGATGCTCAAGATTGACTCATGAAGCTCAAGCATGCTCAAGATGCTCCAAGAAGGCTAAACACGCTCAAGGAGATTCAAATTATCAAGACTATGATACTCATGCATAAAACTCAAGTATAGAGCATATAAAGAAGAAGCAAAAAACGAGATAAAGAAGCATTCAAATCATCAAGGAAAAGAAGAATGAAAGGAATAAATACCTGGGGGTTGGGATGAGTTAGCCATGAGCTCTATTTCATTTATTCTTTATTCTCTCTTTTACTTACATTATTTCTTCCACTTCTTAAATACTCGATTCGGGGACTTCTTGAGATAGTGCCTTAGTGTTCTAACTCTTGGATTGCTATTTTAACCATCAGCTCGTATAGTGAAATTAAGTCATAAGAAACAATGATTCTCTTACACTCGGTCAGTCCTGTCGGGGTCATCTTGAGTTAGCTTTCTTTAGAGTTCTAACCCTTTCACTACTCTAACCACCGAGTCACACAGTGTTTGGATTGTGAGGGACTTTCTTCTCTCTCTCTCTCTCTCTCTCTCTCTATTTCTCTTTCCCTTTATCGCTTTTAGGGGGCTCTTTGATTTAGTGACACGGTTATAGGCTTAGTCTTGTAACTCCATGTTCCAAATACTCTAGGTACCAAGGCTTCATGCCCGGTGATTTCCTTGTCTTCGATAATACCTCTTAGGAGAGGTTATGCTGGGAGGCTGCCCAATTTTATTTGGGTCGTCTCTTCCCTTCCTTCATTTTCTTCTTCTTCTTCCCCTTTTAAACCAAGATCTCATCCACTCATTATTATTCTAGTCTTTCCTCCCTCTCTTTCTTATCTCTTTAACCCCTCTACCCCCAAATTTAGAGCCATTCACCCATAAGAAGGTACATCAAAGAGGAGTACATCATATTTAGATTTCATCAGCAGTCTTCAAGAAAGAGTACATGTGAAGTGTTGAGTTTCAAGAGGGGGCACTATCTCAGAAAGTCCCTGAATCGAGTGTTAAAGAAGTCGAAGAAGTATGGTAAGTAAAACAAAGAATAAAGAAACAATGAAATAGAGATAAAATCAAACAAATAAGAAGTCAATACATGACTTGGGAAGAGAATAAGATGATTAAAATGAGAGAAAGAAGGATGAATGGGGTCAAGGGGTGATGAACCCGCCTATGGTGCGGGTCCGGACTCTAAGGGGAGATGAGGTAGTAGAGGAGATGACAGAGGATGAGGAGCGGATAGAGATAAAAGAAAGATGAGGGCGGATAGAGGTGTGTGCAAGTTGACGAGAGAGGGGGGGGGGGGGGGGGGTAGATGAGATGAGAGGGGCGGATTGGGTTGAGAGAGTTGAGAGGACAGATAGGGTCAGAGAGATGAGAGGGGTGGATAGGGGTGTGAGAGTTGAGAGTGCGGATAGGGTTAGGGAAGTGCCAATGTGCATGCACTAAATGACCCCGTTTAGGTTAAACCCGCAAGGTTTTATTATCTCTCAACAAAACATTTTCAAACCTTTTAACGTTGTAACCCTCCATGCATTAAAATGCACTATTTTGGATTTGATCTTGGTCTCTGAATGAAGAAGTTGATAAATTTCAAACAATTCATGAAGACCTGGAGGGGGTGTTTCACAATTGATGGGCTGATTCCCAAAATTACTTCATTACTGGGTATGAATTCTTCATACATGGCCCCCAGCATGGGTAGTCAACCATTGAAGTACATATTGAGGAGGGTGATTCCTGCTTCGCCATGGTTAAGGTGTCAGCTGCTAGTCTTGTAGAACCAGCTTTCCAGTAAAGCTTTAATGGTGTTTGAGCGCCTGTCATAGTAACCAGCTGAACACTAGGATCATGCAGCTAAGGCGCATGCTTCTAAATCCTTGGCATGCGACTGGAGGACGTCAAACGTCCATGTGCAATATCCTTGCATGTACTGGTGCTCCCCCTCAAAGTGAAGTCCACAAGAAGCCCAATGAGGACTCTTCTTCTTCAACATTCTCTTTCCTAAAGTAGGGAGATCCTCACTTGAATCAAAATTCCTGTGAAGAGCATGACACATTGGTACACCATCTCCCTGAATCACAGGCTCACCATTTGCATCTTTATAAAGAAAAATCACGAAGCCAGAGCCAGTCAGAAGATAAGAGGGTTTGTCACGACCCCGCCCCCTCCGGAGGGCTACAGAGCGCGGGATCACGATCGGAGGTCGCGAACATCACTCAAGCGAGAGTGGCTCAACGCATATAACAGGCGAAATCAAGAGCAAACCATGGAAAATAAAACCAAAACTCCCACTAGAAACATAACAGAGTTGGATAAATTAAAACCATTCATATCCATATGCATTCTCCAAAGGTCATATACAATATCTTGAAAATACAATCCATCCAAGGCACTACAGGCCCAGCCACAAAATACATAACTTCATAAAACATCGACTGCATGGCCGACGACTAACAAATACCTTCAGAAGAACAGAGGTACACTCATCGAGCATTGGCTTTCAATCCACCAAACACGATTACCTCCCGCCGTCCTCGACCTACAACAGACAATCTACAAGAATGGAAGCAAAGGAATGAGCTAAAAAGCTCAGTAAGTAGATCACAACATCATGCTTCCCTACCTATACACATAATATCACAATAGTGCACAAGGTTCTATGCTATACTCATAAAAACAGGAGCCGTGCATCACAATTATGTCACAGTTATAGGATGATGTTTTTCATGGCAGAGTCGGCACAATTCAAATATCAGATAACACATATACACTAGCAATCCATCAGATTCAATAGATCAATACAATCAAGAGAGCATAACCACTCTCTAGCCCTATGCATCAGGCCAAACACATCACATAACTTAGGTAATTATATATCTCAGATCAATCTCGCATCTCAAGTCGATTACATATCTCAGGCGACTACCTATCTCAAGCGATGCAATTTGCACAATGCACTGGCGGGAAGTCACATATCATCTCGTGCGCACCTCACGGGCGTCACTTACCAAGTCAAGCATATAACAAAACCAGAATATCCACTACCAATGGAGGACCCATTGCGTAGTGGCCAGAAATCACAGAATAACATAATCAGAATATCCACTACCAATGGACGACCCATTGCGTAAAGGCCAAAAGAAATGCTTATAACTGTCTCAGTACATCTCACCTCATGCGCACTCAGAAGTCACATATTCCATTCAATGCAATATACCCAAAGCATGCCGAGAAATCCCATATCACCAAAGATATAACCAAGTCAACAGTCAACCGTGCAATGCACTCAAAGCATGGCAATATCTCAATATGGTCGTATATCACAGTACCTACTACCAATGGGTGGCCCATTGCGTAGCGGTCAGTATTCAGTATGACTTACAGTATCGATATCACGGTATCACATCATCACCGTTCCAATATCACAGTATCAGTGTCACAGTATCACATACCTTAGTATGATAGTATCCCACTACTGAAAACGTAGTGTTTCACATCACGAAGTAGCATATCTCATCTCATAAGCATTCTCTGATTCGGAGCATTAACAGTGTCATAGAAAGATATACATAACCTCTGATTCCTCAGGAATCTCAACTTAGTCACAACATGACAATTGAACCAAACATAGCTATCTCTCACCCTAAGGTGGTATGAAGTCAATTGATAGCCATTTGATCGTCAACACTTAAGCACAACATAAATATTGGTGCTGGAATTCTCTGCATTCCACTATAGTGACATGTCCCTCTTTTCAAAGGCATAACTCTCAATGTAGAGGGCATCTCAAAATGATTTCAACATGCAACTTTAAGAAACATACCTATCTATGTAATGGCAGTAGTTTGGAAGCAATCAAGCTCCATTTGATCAATCAAATCCCTTGAAAACAGAGATCAAATCTAAATTCTACTGAAATCTGCTAACGGTGATAGATTCTCACAATTTGGACCATAACTTCCAATCTAGAGGGAATTCCAAGATAATTTATCATGCAACTTTAAGCCAACATACTGATCTTTCAATTGGCAAAGGTTTGGGAGCAATAAGACTCTATTTGGTCTGTGAAAACCCATGGCAATAGAGGCAACAATTCTGCATTTCAGTGAATCTGCTAATCAGTGACATGCCTCTACAATTCAGATCATAGCTCCCCAATCATATAGAATCAGAACTGGGTTAAAACCCAAAAATCATAATAAACTCATTTATCTTTTAAATGATTGTGATTTCGTGTCATTTGGACTTCAATAGGTCAAGAAAAATCTCAGTGCAACAAGAGTAATGTTTTTGGAAATTACCACAGTCTGCTAAATGCGACATACATGCACAAATCAATGCAGAACTTCTACAATATTGAGAATCTCAACTAGACTGAAACACCAAACTTAAATTACGCTCAAATATCTTTCCAATGATAGTGATTTGAGACAATTAGGATATCATTTTCTTAGTCAAAACCTCATTATCCAGACATGCAAAGTCCTTAGAAAATCACAGTACAGCCATGGCATACATCCAAGATCACATCATAACTTCTAAACTATACAAGATAACAGCATGAAACTAATTCTAACTTAAACTAGACTCACAAGAGTATCAATCCACCAATTTCCAGGCTCAACAGAAGTGACAATAGTCCATAGCATATCTTACAAACAAGACCCACTTCCTGGAAAACATAACACAAAACATGCATACAATCATATTCCTTCACACAATTTCTATACAATATCATGTCTAATCTCATACTTAAATTAAAGCTTCATACATGCTTGGATTCATAATTCATTCATAAATAATTCATGCATCATTCATGCTCCAATTCATGCTTCATACTATACAACATGATTTACTTACCTCACAAGAGCTCCAAGTTACCCTCCACTAAGCTCCTCCTTAAAGGTCAAGTTCTCCCAAAGTTGAGGCTCTAAGTGTGGGAGAGAGAGAAAGAACGTGGGAGAGGGTGAGAGAAGAGAAAAAAATCTCATAGAAAGATGAGGAGGGCTTCATTTATAAAATAGGAAAGGGCAGGAAGTGACAAGTGGTGTGCAAGAGTTCCCAAGTGGCCTACATGGGCACACATGGTCAACAAGTGGCAACTCATGGCACACTAAACAATAAGCAAGGGTCAAAAGGTGCATAAAAGAAAAGGAAGTCCTCTAGACCACCCTATACAGCAGCGCTTAATGGCCCACAATGTACACGATAGTTCACGCACACGGTGAAAACACAATCGGCGTTGGACTCTCTTCCAGCGCACTCGACGCTGGACTCTCTTCCAACTCACCCGACGCTGGACTCTCTCCAACCGGCGCTAGGCGCTACTCCTCTTCACAGCCGGCGCTGCACACAACTCAGTCGGTGCTGCCTACAACTCAGCCGGTGCTGCCTACAACTCAGTCGGCGCTGCCTACAATTCAACCGGTACTACCCACAACTCAGCCGGCGCTGCCTACAACTCAACCAGCGTTAGCCCCTTTCTCTCCACAACCGGCGATAAAATGCACGATGCTAACTCCTCCTACATAGCCGATGTTGGATCCTTCCTTCTCCTTATCCCACCGTGCAATTTAACTGGGCGAGAAAAGTTTGGGTCGTCACATCATCCCCCTTTAAAAAAAATGATTTTGTCCTCAAAATCGCATACTTAATTATCACATAAATGGGGGTTCAACAATGGAACTCCTTTACAAACAACCTACTGCGGCAAGGACACACAACCAACCCACGCCTAGAAGGCGTCCAAAATCCTAAGCCTCCAAGAGAATCAAATTTTATGTGCAAGACTCTGCCTCCCAACTGTACCCCACAGTACCTAAACTCTGAGCCAATCACCAAAGGGTTCCTCAAGAAGGTATGCACACACTAAGGTATGATCAAGAAGTGTAGATTCAATGCTCAGAAGTTCGTCTTCATCTCAACCTATAACAGGAACACCCAGATGCAGCCCATCAAAACTGTTCTAGAGACACTTCTACAACTCTCTAGGCCAAGAATCCTATCCTGATTGCTCTAATACCATAACTGTCATGACGCCGCCCCCTGAACTCCCTCCGAAGGGAGATAGAGTGCGGGATCGCGACCAGAGGTCGAGTACGTTACTCAAGTGGGAGTGGCTCAACGCATATAACAGGCGAAATCAAGAGCAAACCACGAACTACAAAAACCAAAACTCCCACCAGAAACATAACAAATGCTGGATAAATTAAAACCATTCATCTCCATATGCATTCTCCAAAAGTCAGATACAATATCCCAAAAATACAATCCATCCAAGGCACTACAGTCCCGGCTACAAAATACATAACTTCATAAAACACCAACTGCATGGCCGATGACTAACAAATACCTTCACAAGAACAGAGATCCACTCGTCAAGCGTAGGCGTGGGCATTCAGTCCACCAAACACGATCACGTGCTGCCGTCCTCGATCTGTAGCAGACAATCTATAAGAACGGAAACAAAGGAATCAGCTAAAAATCCTAGTAAGTAGATCACAACATCATGATTCCCTGCCTATACACATAATATCACAATAGTGCACAAGGTTCTATGCCATACTCATAAAATAAGGAGTTGTGCATCACAATTATGTCACAGATATAGGATGATGCTTTTCATGGTAGAGTAGGCACAGTTCAAATATCTGATAACACATATACACTAGCAATCCATCAGATTCAATAGATCAATACAATTAAGAGAGCATAACCAAATCAACATACACAACCCACTCTCTAGCCCTATGCATCAGGCTAAACACATCACATAACTCAGGTAATTATATATCTCAGGTCAATCTCACATCTCAAGTCAATTACATATCTCAGGCGACTACCTATCTCGAGCGATGCAATTTGCACAATGCACTGGCGAGAAGTCACATATCATCTCATGCGCACCTCACGGGTGTCACTTACCAAGTCAGGCATATAACAAAACCAGAATATCCACTACCAATGGAGGACCCATTGCGTAGTGGCCAGAAATCACAGAATAACATAATCAGAATATCCACTACCAATAGACGACCCATTGCGTAAAGGCCAAAAGAAATGCTTATAACTGTCTCAGTACATCTCACCTCATGCGCACTCAGAAGTCACATATTCTATTCAATGCAATATACCCAAAGAATGCCGAGAAATCCCATATCACCAAAGATATAACAAAGTCAACAGTCAGCCGTGCAATGCACTTAAAGCATGCCAGTATCTCAGTATGGTCGTATGTCACAGCACCTACTACCAACGAGTGGCCCATTACGTAGCGGTCAGTATTCAGTATGACTTATAGTATCAGTATCACAGTATCACATCATCACCATTCCAATATCACAGTATCAGTGCCACAGTATCACATATCTTAGTATGATAGTATCCCACTACTGAAAACGTAGTGTTTCACATCACGAAGTAGCATATCTCATCTCATAAGCATTCTCTGATTCGAAGCATTCAGGGTGTCATAGGAAGATTTACATAGCCCATGATTCATCAGGAATCTCAACTTAGTCACAACATGATAATTGAACCAAACATAGCTATCTCTCACCCAAAGGTGGTATGAATCAATTGATAGCCATTTGATCGGTCAACACTTAGGCACAACATAAATATTGGTGCTGGAAGTTTCTGCATTCCACTACAGTGATGTGTCCCTCTTTTCAAAGGCATAACTCTCAATCTAGAGGGCATCTCAAAATGATTTCAACATGAAAATTTAAGCAAACACACTTATATTTTTAATGGCAGTAGTGTGGGAGCAATCAGGCTCCATTTGATCAATCAAATCCCATAGGAACAGAGATCAAATCTAAAATTCTGCGAAAATCTGCTAATAGTGACGGATTCTTACACTTTGGACCATAACTTCCAATCTTGAGGGAATTCCAAGATAATTTATACATGAAACGTTAAGCCAAAATACATATATTTCAATTGGCAGAGGTTTTGGAGCAATAGGCCTCCATTTGATCTATGAAACCCATGGAAACAAAGGCAACAATTCTACATTTCGGTGAATCTGCTAATCAGTGACATACCTCTACCATTCGGATCATAGCTTCCCTATCATACAAACTCAGAACTAGGTTAAGACACCAAAATCATAATAAACTCATTTTTTATTTTAAATGGTTGTGATTTCGTGTCATTTGGACTTCAATAAGTAAGGCAACGTCTCAGTGCAATAGGAGTAATGTTTCTTGAAATTATCACAGTCTGCTAACAGTGACATACATGCACAAATCAATGCATAGCTTTCAAAATATTGAGAATCTCAGCCAGACTAAAACACCAAACGTAAATTAGGTTCAAATATATTTCCAATGGTGGTGATTTGAGACAATTTGGATATCATTTTCTCAGTCAAAACCTCATTATACAAACATGCAAAGTCCCTGGAAAATCACAGTACAACCATGACATACATCCAAGATCACATCATAACTTCTAAACTATACAAGATAACAGCATGAAACTAATTCAAGCTTAAACTAGACTCACAAGAGTATCAATCCACAAATTTCTAAGCTCAACAGAAATGACAACAGTGCATAGAATATCTTACAAACAAGACCCACTTCTTGGAAAACAGAACACAAAACATGCATACAATTCTATTCGTTCACACAATTTCTATACAATCTCATGTCTAATCTCATACTTAAATTCAAGCTTCATACATGCTTAGATTCATACTTCATTCATAAATAATTCATACAAAATTCATGCTCCAATTCATGCTTCATACTATACAACATGATCTACTTACCTCACAAGAGCTCCAAGTTACGCTCCACCAAGCTCCTCCTCAAAGGTCAAGCTCCCAAAGTTGAGGCTCTAAGTGTGGGAGAGAGAGAGAGAACGTGGGAGAGGATGAGAGAAGAGAAAAAGCGCATCGAAAGAAGATGAGGGCTTCATTTATAAAAGAGGAAAGGGCAGCAAGGTACAAGTGGTGTGCAAGAGTTCCCAAGTTGCATACATGGGCACACATGGACAATAAGTGGCAATTCATGACACACTAAACATTAAGCAACGGAAAAAAGGTGCATAAAAGAAAAGGAAGTTCCCTAGACCACCCTAGACAGCTGCGCTCGATGGCCCACAACGTACACCGCAGTTCACGCACACGACAGAATACAACCAGCGCTGGACTCTCTTCTAGCTCACCCGGCACTGGACTCTCTTCCAACTCACCTGGCGTTGGACTCTCTCCAACTAGCTTTGGGCAATCGGCACTTCCTCTTCACAGCCGGCAATGCACACAACTCAGTCGGCACTATCTACAACTCAGCCGGTGCTGCCTACCTACAACTCAACTGGCGTTGCCCCAACTCAGTCGGCGTTGCCCACAACTCTGCTGGCACTGCTTACAACTTAACCGGCGCTAGCCCCTCTCTCTCCACAGCCAGTGATTACACACACGATGCTAATTCCTTCTTCTACATAGTCGGTGCTGCATCCTTCCTTCTCCTTATCCCACCGTGCAATCTAATTGGACGGGAAAAGTTTGGGTCGTCACATGGTTCTTCTTCACCCGAATGTGAGACGACTCTTTCCTCGAAAAAACGAGAAGGGAGGAGCCATTTAAACTGCTCGATTTGCGAGAGAATTGTAACGGGAGAGAGCGGGGAGAGTCTCCCTCTCTATAGACATATAAACTTGACTTCCATCACTCTTCGGGGAAGAAGAATGGCGAAGAAGAGGTGGGGAGAGATATTTGATCTATTGAATCGAGTCTATCAACCCTAAGTGGCTATCTCGTCTCTGACAGATGGTTGTTTTAACTAACTATCTTTGATGTGTAGCTTATGCGGAACATCAAATCGCTTGGAACTTCGCAAGAGAAAAAAACCCTGCCAATAGTTTGACATTCCTACCACTGCTAGGATGAACTGGAACCAGTGTTGTAGGAAATAGCACCCAATCCAATGGACTGGACCAAATCGAGGAGAGAGACGAATCGCACGGGTAGAGTTGAGCACACGCGGTGTGCATGTGCACTGAACTTCGTACGGAAGACAATTTGGTAGCACTTCTTGTGCACATGTTTGGGGGAACATAGGGCAAATAGTAGGGTGCACAATTGTACACAAGCTGTCACAATTGCGCGTAAAAAAACGGCATGGTTTTCGCGCGAATCGCACGCATTGAGTTGAGCACGCGCGGTATTTGGTGGTGCTTCTTGTGCATAAGGTTGGGGGAATGTGGGTCAAATAGTAGGGTGCACAATTGTGCACAAGCCGCCCCAATTGCGTGCAAAAAAACTGAACGGTTTTCACGCGAATCACACGCGTTGAGTTGAGCGTCTGAGAAGGTGATGCTTAAGCATAGACCTTATGAAAGAAGAACCTGTATATGCATCAGTGCCCAATTCTCCAAGGCACAATGACTATGGTAGATGAGTCGACCGTCAGAGGATCTTTCTCCACAATGTGAGCTTTGCCTTTTGCTTTCCTCAACTCATTGACCGCAGGTTCAGCCTTCAAAGCAGGATTTTCTATTCTACTATGATCAGAAGAAGAGCTTTCACTTGGCCCTGGGCAAGGATCAAGTCCCTTTAAGGCATCAATGAGACCTTCTTCTCGATCGACCGAAGCCTCCATTCTCTCACCAACGACTGGAGAATTTTCTCCAGGCACCTCTGAGTCTAGAGCCAGAGAGTCTAAAGAGAAGAAAGAGTCTACCTCAATAACCTCTGATTTTGCAGATTTCCTAACCATCACCTTTTGAAGGAGCCCCGGCCTAGAAGGAGCAGCTCTAGCTACAAAACTCTACGTGATTCTGCTAGGAATCAACAAGGCTAATGCAGTCGATGGCGGAGGAGTAGCAGATGTTTCCCTAACTTATTCATGAAGGTTTGTACTCTTCCCTTGAGAGTTTGGATTAGTAGCCTTCAGTGCCTCCCACAGGATTATGTCCGATGTTAAGGCCTTCTTGGTTGAAGGGGTAATATCTAGAGCCACGGTCGACCCCTGATCTTTTGATTTTCGACTCAGTTCACAAGCCCCACTAGTTTCTTTTAGACCTATGGGGGAGGGAGAATGTTCCTTCCCCATTTTTCTCGCCACCAAGCGTCTTCAAGCGGCAGGAGGGCTCTATCCCTCTTCCTTTCTCTCTCTCCTTAGCTCAGATAGAGCCTCACTTGATGAGGTAGCTAGACCTTTATGTGATCTATCGCTCTTGGGTTCGACTATTAAAATAGGGCCTAGCGAGGCTCACTAGTTCTTCTTATATTTTCATAGTCTCGGGATTGATGAGAATGCCCCGAGGACTTCGACTTAGGAGCCAACAAATCATTGAGATGATGATAGAATGAGGCTCGAGTCTCCTCAATCACCCCTTCTAGGACAATATCATCATGTGGATGGTTAGCGTTTATCACGTTCTAGCCTTTGACGAAGCGCAACTCAGGTGCCAACTTGACAAAACTCTCTTGAATCTTGTTTTGAAGGGAGTTCGAGAGGTTCCATGACTTCCGTCTTCTTGAAAGTCATGCATACCGTCAATAGGACCTTGAAAGCATTCCCCGTTGATGTTCTTGATACCAAGCACAGTAGTTGTAGGTCATGAAGACTTCTCGACGGTTGATGGGGATGATAAATCTGCAAGACTAACCCAGTAATGTGCAGGAGTCCCACTCTAACTTTACATGAAGGTTCGACCAGGATCCATGCCTGGTAAGGTCGTAAAAGACAGGACAACTTGGTCCATTCAATGCTGCCTTACCAAACGATGAGCATTATAGGGCTCGATCAACCAATGGTTTCCCACTCTTAAAGGAAGCAAAGACCCTCGGATGTTCATGAGGGACATCATATCCCATTTAGTGCTTCGAGCCCTTTTATTAATCCCGAGAGCATACTTATCTGTAAAGAGGCCCTCTTAGGTGCCCTCAATGGGGAAGGGTCTGAACTGAAAGAAGTTATCCTCCCAAAACAATGGCCATGCTTGGACAGATAAATTAAAGACTACCATGCAGCCCATTAAGTGGAGCAAGAAGGTGAAGACGTCGACATTAGAGATCAAAGAATACTTATAAGTGCTCGAGAAATAGGTACCAAGCCACCCATAAACGTGGTGAATGGGGAAAGGAGTTCTGGAATCCCCCAATACTTTCTCAAGATCCATTGCAGAGGTTAGCCTGTTGTAGATGCAACAAAGCACGGGCTAGGCTAGAGCACATCTATCGCCTCGGCCATATTACAAGCAGTATATAAGCACTCTGGCCTGATCACGTGGCCTCTAGAATCTGAAAGCACAAAGTGACAGAAAAACAAAGTGATGTAGGGTCGGTCCCAAACATCAGGACGATGGGGCATCCTCACAGTTAGAGGGGTAGGAATTTCAGAGCCATTAAAAAGGGGATTCTTTGGCTCCCCTTTAGCCTTCTCCATGTCGAAGAAATGGTTTATCCAGATTTGAAAAGGGATATCTTTGCTCCTACTCACAGCAACCAGTTTCACGTAATCTTTGAATACGCTTTTTAAACAATTGGGCCGACAAGGCCGAGAGTAAGAACCATTACTGGAGATGATCTCATTTTAAGGAGTGAATTCCTCATAGCGCTCTCCCATGATCGAAAGGCCACAAATGAAGTGCAATTCCAAGAAGGGCATGCCACTCTCACCATAACCAAAGAAATTGGGGTCTGTTTCAGCACACCAAGTCTTCAAGAAGCCTCGCATGACATTCGAACAACAATTGTATGGAAAGGCCAAGCATGAACATGCACCAAGAAGCCATGCACTTTCAAGAACATAAGAAACTTGCTTGCATATGTCTTGGAAAAAGAGTAGCAACCCCAGATGAATTCGCTCTCACCTTCGCATCTGAAGCCTGCTTCTGACCAGGCTGCCTTATAAACATGAATTTCAGGTCCCAAGATTGGAAAGGTCTTAGACTCAGCAATATTTGCATGAGCGAAATGAAGTAGGAGATTCCGTCGTGTAAGGCCATGAAAGGAGTTAGGTGTGAATTCCCCACACTCAATCTGGTTCACCATAAAGTTGATATCTTCAGGCCATGAGAGTTGTGTTGGAAAATTGCCATCGAACCAGTACATAGGAGAGTTCCGTGATACTAAGATGTCGATGCACTTTTTCTTCCAGCTTTCATCTTCCCTTAGAAAAGGAATGGAGCATATGATGCTTGAAGCAAAGCAGAAAGCAAAAAGGTCATATGACCGAAAGATTAAAAGATATGACTCAAAAGTTTCAAGCCCACGGTCGACGCCTTTATGGTTCAGATCGAGGTTCAACCTTTGGTCCCACTCATCTTACACAGGGTTCGAGATTTTCAAACCTATGCCCGATGCCTTCATGGCTCAGGACAAGGACTGAACTCTTGAACTCAAAAGACAACCAACGGTCCTATCAAACCAACGAGCAGAGGTAACCAAAAGCGTCATAAGCATAGATCCAAGGCCAAATGCGTTAAAACATTCAGCTTCAATGCCAGAGTCTATCAAAGAGACTCAATGGAAGTCTTTGACCCCCAGATCAACAGCTTGGGAGAGATTCAGCCTGAATCTGAAAGAACACCAAAGGGACTTGAACAGAGTCCGGTGAAATCTCTCTAAGAAGTATTGAGAACCAGGGGGGATAATCCCCTGAGACTAGAAGATTGAAGGTCGAATCATGCGTTTAAAGGCATTAAACCTGAATAAAAAGGGGATTAATCCTAGAGATACTGAATCCTCTTTCTAATATAAGCATGCTCTTAGGAAAAAGGATGTAGGCATGATAGATAAAGAAAACAGGGGAGAAAAGGAAAAGTAAAAGGGAGGAAGACCCACCTTGAATGATTTAAATATCAGAAGTTTGAAGCTGGAAACTTCTCCGAAAATCAAAGAGCAAAGCCTAGGACTTCTCTGGAAGTCGAAGAATATGCAGAACGCTCTCCTCGAAGAAGATGTAGAAGGTTCTCCTCAAGACGCAGAGGAAGAACGTTCTCTTTGAGGAAGGTCCAGAAGGTTTCTCTAATTTGCTGGAAAGGAAATAGGAAAGATGTCGGAAATGGTTGCTTGAGGAAGAATATTTCCAAAGCAGAGGCTGAAGATGAAATGATGCGAAGGAATGATGTTTTAAAGAGCGATATGACTTGTGGCCTCCTTATCTCGGAAACCGAAAAGTCCTGATGGCAGGATGATGATGGCCGATGAATATTTTACCAAACTACCTCTTGTGGAATACGAAAAGTCATTTTGTTGTATTATCGAATTTCCCGATTTCCCTTGGCATTGTTTGAAAAGAAAGGGTAAAAATTTTTATTTTTGAAATCAAGTTTATCTTGCATGAAATACGCAAGAGATAGGGATGCAAATCATCGGCATACGAAAATATATGCATATCCGGAAGATGTAGAATACAAGATTACGCAACACAATGCACAAATTCAAACCAAAGAGGCTCCATTGATAGAAAAAATGGGGGAACTTAGCACTTACATATTGAAAAAAAAAAAATTAAGAAAAAGAAAAAAAGAAAGTAAGAAGAAGGAGAAGCTTCGCCTGCCTATGCCTTGGGGTATCACTCCTCAAAGCGAACCATCCATCTTGTTAATCTTGGATAGCTTTTGCCTCACTGTGGCCAGAAGCTCCTTAACCCGTTCGACCTCTCCTCGATAGAAGCAGACATGGTCTAATGGTGGTCCACCTCTTGACAAAGACGAACCACCATTTGCCTCATGCTTGCAATTTCCTTGAACTTTGGGTCCAACATGAGCCCAGCTTCAAGGACCTCCTCTGCAGTCATGGAGGTGATCTTAGCAGCAATGGCCTCCTCTGATGAAGAGACCAGACCGTCAATAGTAGAGGCTGCTATGCACTTCTTCTCGGTCTTAGATAGACTAGCGGCTGTTGGAGTGTTAGTATGAAGACTTTCCGCACCCTCACTGCCATGAATAGCGGCAGTAAGCTCTGGGTTAGAGAGATGGAGAGCCACCTCGGAAGAACAAGGGATGACATTTTAAAGAAGAAGCTGAAGAGTCGAAACCACTGTGAAGATGGATTGACCACCAGGGTAGTCGATGGATTTATAGAGTCTCGTGAAGAACCCGAGGGCTCTTTTCCCCTAAAATGATGGCGACAGTATCGGGAAGTGATGGATGAAAATCATCCATTCCCCCATTTAATTAACATGATTGGGAAAAGGTGCACATGTGCCACCTTAATGCAAGAAGGTGTAATATGTACGATGTTAACGAGTCCACCTAAGATTGGCCGAATGCTAAACCCCTTTCGAGGTCCTCTCATGAGTGGAGCGTCTGGGGAGGTTTTGTTAGGTGTACTTTTATCATAAATAAGACCATATACATTTCGATTAATACTTAATGAAGATCAAGTTGATGATGATTCATATTTTTCTTTTGGGTTAGTATGAACACTGAGTCCTAATGAAAGACTACGAAAAAACCACTTGAAGACATGTAGCGAACATATGGTGGATAACTATGGTTCTCGTCACTCAAGTGTGCCCTGTTTGGCTATGATCGTAGCATGGCTTTGTCTATGGATTTTGAGATTAGACTAAGGATTCTCTTAAGGATAGTCTAAAGCTGCCTAGAGATGGCTTAACCCATCTCAGTCTCAAGGGAAGTCTAAAGCTGCCCAGAGATGGCTTAACCCATCTTAGTCCCAACGGCAGTCTAAAGCTGCTCAGAGATGGCTTAACCCATCTCAGTCCCAATGACAGTTTAAAGTTGCCCAGAGATGGCTTAATATATCTCAGTCCCAATCGCAGTTTAAAGCTTCCCAAAGATGGATTAACCCATCTCAGTCTCAACGGCAGTCTAAAGCTACTCAAAGATGGCTTAACCCATCTCATTTGACGAAAATATTGAACCGCCCAACGATGGCTTAACCCTTCATCAACATCATTGCCCGACAATTAAAAGCCTTAAAATCTTTATGGATTGTACAACCAATTGATTACTGCAGAAGGGGAATTGTTTCTTCAGAAACAAGGAATTCTCTCATTTAATCAGCGCCATTAAACTTTTAGCTTCTTACTTTATCACCCTTAAAAGGTTAGCATGGATTGAATTGAACAACGGAAGTGGTTACAACCCACAAACAATAGCATTGACAATAATGATGAATCTATGATTTTGCTCCCGCTAGATCATGAGGTTCGAAGGTTCGAGATTTGAAAGACCAAGTTTCAACCATTGTATCTGCGAGAGCAACCCAGCTAAGAGATCACCAGTGTAAAAAGGTAAAAACAAGAGGTAGACTGCATTATGAAGATAAAGATCGCGCCCTGCAAGATATGTGATTCAAATGAGCAGATAAACTCAAGATGAAGATGGAGGGTGAAGATTTGAAGATGAGAAGTGCATGGTTATCCCTTGAATAGCCATAATTTAATATTATAAAAAGCCTTGGATTAGAGGACGTCACTCTTTTGATAGACAAAGTCTAGTAGAGATAAAGAGTTCTTTAGAGGTTTTCCTAGGTAAGAACCAAGAGTAGAAAAGAGAGTGACCTTCAAGACACGAAGAGAGAGAGAGAGAATAGTTCCCGTATGACTCATTTGAGACACGTTCTCTTTTGAAGACCAGACTCGAAGGATAATAAGTCCTTGCTTATTTTTACAGGTATATGGGCTGATATGCCCTAACATTATCTTTTTCCTTTAATAGGTCTGTATTTTCTTCTTTAGAAACAAATATATAGGTTTCAAAGTCAGAATCAAAGGTGTTCGGCTTATTTTAATTCTTCAAGTAGATGTAAAATGGAACAGAGGATTAAACCTCTGAAATTGCTTAGTACCCAGTATAAATAATAAAGCTAGTGTTTATGATATGAAGAGCACAAGTGAATTTGGCCCCGAATGTGATGTCCTCTAGTTTTCTATCTGGAGTCTAATGTTTGTCTAAACATTCTGCATTTCTTAACGCATCCACATTTTGGAGAAACCTGTGCTCTCGGGGTGCATAAGTGTGAGTGTGGCAAATCAGCAGACGTGCATGTAAAAGAGTGTGTCAGTCAATCAAAAGGTGCTCAAGCAAAAGTGAACATGAGGTGCTTAATCGCACCGAGTGGGGTGAGCTTCGATATGACGAGTTGGTTTGAGGCACAATGAAAGTGAAGGGCTAGGCGCCCCAGCAATGAATGAGTGTCAGGCAATGTGTGCTTTTGATCAAAGAGAATCGAAGCGTGGTCCAAATGAAGAGTGTGACTTATGTCGACGCAGGCGTGCTTAGAGTCGAGTGTAACCCTACTTAAGACGCAAGATAGGTGGAGAGAAGAAGGTCCCTCAAAAACCGGGATGCCAAGGCAACATGAAAGAGAAGGAAAGCGATAAAACTACATTACTAACCAAAGGGAGACTATACGGGGTAATAAAATCCTGTTGCCAATGTCAATGTCGTCAAAGATCTAGGGTCTCGAATAGTCTCGAGTGAGAATCAGAGAACAAAATTATGGCGACACTGTGAATCTCGCTGAAGATAAGAGAGAGATATTTCAAAAAGGGGTTGAAGGTAAAAAGAAGCATTTAAGAAAACAAATTTAGAAAGAGAACAAGGGAGGAAAACCACAAATAAACAACTAAGCTAGGGAAAGAGAAATACATGGGGCTAAAGAATCTAACTACAAAGTGCAAGAAGAATAAGAAAGTAAAAAGCATGAAGACTACTAAGTCTAAGCTACTATCGACGCTAAACATGCATAACATAAAGTAGGAGAGAGAAAAGATTAAATAAATGAGATAGTGAATATGAAGGAGAAAGGAGAAGAGGTCCCTATCAATGATACAAAGAGTTATGAGTATAAGATGGGAATAAAAATAGTAGTATAACATAGAAATGATAAGAAGAAGATAAAAATGGTTAAGCTATTGAAAAAAATAAAGGGGAATACGCTAAATAACTACAGAATGAAGAAAAAAAACAGCGGAAGTGGAGATAGCCAAGATCTAGACTATAAGATAGAACAAGAGAGAGAGAGAGAGAGAGAGAGAGAGAGAGAGAGGGAGAGGGAAAGAAAGAGTATACAATTAATTTAGAAAACAAAAACCATAATAAAGAAAAAGAAATAAATGCTTCGTTGAGAAGATGAGGAAGAATGAAAGATCTACACCATCTAATGAACAAAAAGGGGAAAGAAACAAGCACCACAAACTAAAAGAAATAAATGCCACAAGAAGAAGGGAAAACAATCATGTAATAAAATAGATGAAAGATTTGGGTGAGAGGAGAGAGCCTATACTATCAAATAGGAAAAACAAGGAAAATACATAAATGTAACAAACTAAAAAGCATAAATATTATGAAGAAAAAGATAAATAACCATGTAATAAAGAAGATGGAAGAAGTGAGAGATCTACATTATCAAATGAGCAAGAAGGGAAAAGAGAAGTAAACACAACAAATTAACAGAAATAAATATATCAAAGATAAGATAAGTAAGAAAGTAGTAAAAGAGATGAGAGATTAGGTGAGAGAAGAAGATCTATACTACTAAATAGAAGAAACAAGAAGGAGAAGTAAAAACAACATTCCAAAGGAAATAACTATTATCAACAAAAGAAAATAATCATGCAATAAAGAAGATGAAAAGAGAAAAAAGAGGTCTAAATATAACTAATCTATGGGTAATAAATACTATGTTAAATGGAGAATAAGAGAAGGTAAATAACTCATAAATAGGGAAAATAAGGACAAATGTATAGAAATAACTAAAACAGAAATAAATGCAAAAAACAAAAGAAGAAAAAAGAAAAGTATGCTTTAGCCCCCAGGCTCGGCTCCTAGAGTCAGCGCCAATTCAGATCGTTTGGTTGCACAGTCAATCCCGAGCTTTTCCATTTTTTAACAGGACAAGTAGAAATAGGAGGAGAGGGTCTGGAAGGTCAAATTATTTGGACCGCTTTCGGTTTGATAGTGTAGTTTGAAGGAATTGATAGCTTAGTTTTGGATTGAGGGGTCTAGGAGGAATGTGATTTTCTCAAGTGGGCTCAACTTGGGGCTTCCTTATAAGCTCAAACTTATGATCTCTAAGGGGATTTGAGCATAACCTAGGCTCAAAATCCTTGAAAATCTGGACCTTCAACATGAGGTGAAAGGGGATATTTATAGGTAAAAACGTATCCAGGGCAGCCTATGGGTCGGTTTTGTCGATTTTTGGCCCATCGGAATTTTAACAACATTTGGAGTGGCACTGACGCTAATGGGGACTTCTGTTCATCTGGAAGCTCAAAGGGGGGCCTGGATCTGGGCGCTGCTTGGAGTGGCGCTAGCGCCAGACTTGTGGTCTTTCGAGCCTCTTGTTCAGTGATTGAGGTGCCTTCGGTGCTATGCCTCGAAAATTTGGTAGGGTTTTGGTGGCCGTTGTGGCAACATCAGAGCCTTCCCTTCTGAAATGCTTCATGGTCAAGTCACTTTGAGTCTGTCATGCATTGTTTTGCCTCTTGATGCCTTTGGTCCCATTGGGGCAATGAACATTTGGTGGAGGCCAAGTTTATGAAAAAAGGGTTCTGGTGGGGCGAATGGTTTTAAATATCATGGTCTGCTTGAGACATTTCAACCTATCCATAACTTCTTCAGTCGAGATCAAGGTGTCTACACTACATTTAGATTATATACAATGAAATGATTAAGGGCTAGTTTGGATGTCAAAGAAATAAATATTCACAACAACAAAATGCAAGTTTTTTCCATCTCAATTGGAAAACATTATGGTTTTATTTTATTATGTTGGTAAACTGTTTGGATGTCTAATTTCATTGATTTGTTACAAAAACCCTCTATCCCTTCTCTTGAAGAATTTCCAAGACGAGAGACTGGTCCAGAGTTTGCCCTTTCCTCTAACCCTTCTCTCTCTCTCTCATCTGTCTCTATGAAATCAGGGGAAGCCTTAGCCCTTTCCTCCATCACCAAGCTCTAACCCTACTGAGACTATGTCGCCATCGCCATCGCCATCGCCATCGCCAAGCAAGGGGTTTGAGGTCTCCATGGCTAAACTAATCTCTCCACCTTGCTTCTCTCTGTATAGTCTTTCTCCCCCACTTCAGCAACAAATTCAACAATGACATAAACTGGAGTTTTTGGAGAGCTTTTGAACTCTATGATGGGTTTCATTCCATGAGAAAGAGAGCGTAGCTGTATGTTTGCAGAGCTTTTGAAAGAGAGAGAGCAGAGCTTTGAGTTTTTTTCTCGGGCATGAGAGAGAGCAGAGGGAGACGAGGGAAAAGCAAGGAGGAGAGGGAAGAGCGTGAGCGTGAGCGTTAGAGAGAGAGAGAGGAGCGAGAAACACGACTGAAGCCAAAAACATTCAATTCTAACTTGAATTTTTTTGGATGGCAATTTTTGTCTTGAGGTTGGATTTTTTTTTCTTTCAATCTAAAAATATGATAAAAGCACGCAGTTGTCCAAACGGTGAAAATCAATTTCACAACATTTTTAGATTGCAATACAAAAATATTTCAATTTTGGGTACATCCAAACTGGCCCTAAAACATTCTCGAGTGAAAGAAAATTAAGTCCAACGATGTTCTCAGTTTATTGTTCTTTTTTCTTTTTTTTTCTTTTTTTCCCTCTAGCGTATTGGTCTTATCGGGCACTACACCATATATTATGATTTGTACTTTTTGTAAGACTTCTTACTATGAATTTCAGAATTTTAAAATAAATATTATTGTTTTTAACATAAAACTCTTGCTATAAAAGCAAAGTTATCCTTTGAAAAAATAGATTCCGAATTTTTAATTCTATGGATTCCTGTATGACCAATGCTTTAAATGGCGTGAGACCCCTTTGGATCACTGTCCATCTTAATATCTAATCTCGAGTTAAAATGCCTTATTTCTTTCTCTCCATAAATACTTCAGCCCCGTACAACCTATCCCACCTCCCCCATCTCTCTCACTCTCTCAATAGAAATGGCCTGCCATGGCCGTTCAATCCTAAATCTCCCGCTCCTATTTGCTCCCATGTACCCCTCTCTCTCTCGTGACCACCTCTCCCTCACGGCCTCTCTCTCTCTCTCTCTTGGTGTCACTCTCTCTCTCCTCTCTCTCCTCTCTCTCCTCTTTCTCGCTCTTACGTCTCACCACCACCTCTGTCTCTCCCTCACGGCGGCCTCCGCCACAGATTTCAATGGCTCCTATCTTAGCCGGGAACAACCGCCTATTTTTTAGCTGCTTTCCTCTCTCACAACCACGAACAAGGTGCAATCGCTCCTCTCTCGCTTTCTCCTATTATGGCATAATATTAGGGTTTACATTACTTTTTGAAAACTAGGTTTTACAGAGTTTGAAAGTGGGTTTTAGCAGGCACCGTGCCACCACATTTGTTGATTTGTTTTATTTCGAAGATGAACATAGTATGTTGGAATAAAAGAGGGACTTGAGATTTTGGTCTGTGTCTTCTATGAAGTATGCCCAATATGCCACTAGAACCTTCACAGTTGTTTGCTTGGAGAAAAATACATGGTTTTGGGAACATTTGAAGTGAACTTGAGAGGATTTTCTCCTGGTTTTGACGGCATTAGAAGAGAATTTGAGATTTTAGTGATAACGTAGAAGGATGAATTGATGTGGTTACCTTTTATATTGCTGATGAGAGCGAAGAGCAATAGATAGTTTGTTTTACATACTGAAATTGGCCAAGCCAATCCATGGAACTTATCTTAACGGTTCCTCCAAAACTCACAGACTTTATTGTATCTATCCATGCTTGTTCATCAATCTGAAACTTGCCAAATGAGAGCTGCAACATAAAACATAAAATCATCAAATATGTGGCTCTATCCATTTATGCCCCTAATTATAAATTTAAGGCTCCAAAAATGTGCAGATCAAGCAAGTCTATAAATACTTAAATTTTTTGAGAAGTGTGGAATGATTTGGGTGTTAATGGTTGTATAATGTTGCTAAATTATGTGTGAATTCAATTTGATGTTATTGACTTGTGATGTTGGGAAAGAGTGTATATTTCGAGACTATGATCAATGTATCTGAGTTTGAGCTATTGTTTTGCAATCCATGGGTGTACATTTTCAGCTATTGTTCTATAATCCATGTGCAACAAGCTTAGCTCATGTTTGGGATTTTATGTTTATTTAACCAGTTTATTTTGCTTGATCGTGCCAGTATGACCAGTTTACTCAATGTGGTTTTATCAATCGTAGATTAGGTCTCAAAGTTTATGTTCTATCCTTTTTCTTTCATTTCAATCTTCTATGTTCAAAATGAGATTTGCAAAAGATTTTGTAGTAGAAGAAAATAAAGACGCTTAGAATGCTCAAATAACTACATCAACCACATAGAAGGATTCATGAGTTTGCTCATCTATAATAATAGCCAGGAGACCACATATCTAAGTTGCTAGTCTTATATCTTTCTCCAATTTTTTGCAAAATTTAAAATAAGTTATTATGATAACTAACAAGTAAGGGAAAAGAGTAGTGAGTCTATAGATGGAGCATTTGTTTAATAGTTAATTTTGTTTATAGTGGCTGCGAACTTTAACGCAACATCTTTCTTCATGTATTAATTTGTGTCATTTAAATGAACACCCTATTTTCCCTTTTGAGGATTGAAAACATATTGCTTGTTGGAAGTAACTCCACAAACTTGATGCAATTTAGTGTTGTTTCAAAAGTTGGAGTTTCATATATTAGCTCAGTCATTTTTGAATTTCCTTGTTCACCCTCATTCATTTCTCAATTGTTAGTGATCAGGAACTTTGAAATATTACTGTTACATGCTCATGCCTGTGCACACATTCTTCCTCAAAGAAAAAAAGAAAAAAAAAAACCTCAAAAAAAAAAAATTTGAGCACACACACACACATAATTTTACTTTATTTATGGATGTTGTGTATTTTTTATTGTTCATTAACATACACAGGTAGCCCACTAGGTCAAGACCTTTTCAACCAGTCAGGATGTCATTAGCTTCTACAAAATAATGGAGGATATCCACACCACACGTCCACGTTGCCACCTACCATGTAACTCAAGTACATCAAGTTCTCCAGCCAACCCTGGAAGAATGTGCTATCGGTCTCTAGGTTCTATTTGTTTCAGAGGTGCAACGAATGAGTAGAAGGGTTGAACTACAATGTGAACTTGAGGCATCATAACATACAACAAAGGAATCAATCACAAGCATCGTAAGAACAACCCATGGTCAAGCCCGAACCGATGATCATTCAAGAGCGAATTGTTGATGCTCTATGGTTTATAAAACTATTTCTATTTTTTGTGTGTAACGAATGCATTTATTTTCGTACAACTACTTCTAAAATGTTTATGAGGGGAATAGAGTGGTGGTCCTGTAATTCAAGAAACAGTTTCTTATGATATTAGCGTGAAAGGCGATGAACCTTTTTATTGTTTGTTGCAAGAAAACGAGTTATTATTTGTTGTTATTACAAAGTGATTGTGTTTTTTACTTTTAGCTAAGAGATTAAGTTGTTTCTCCATCACAATTTCATCCACTTTCAGGTGCGTTATTTAATTTATTCTTAATAAGAACTGAGGATTGTCCGGTCAGGTCTCTCAATTTCTAGCGTTTTATCCAACTACAAGGTATCAGAATATTATAGAGGATTGAGTTAAGATCCAATAGAATGAGGTCTACATGGATTGAATCAAGATTAAATTGCTTTTTCTGCTTGGGTTTTTTTCTTTTTTCTTTTTTTCTTAGATGTTTTGCAACCTTGGCGAGTTGTACATTGGAACTTGCAACAACTCGCCTTGGCCAAGTCTGAGAACATTGCTCATAGGAAAATATTACTGTGTTAAAAACATTGCTCATAAGAAAATATAACTATGTTGAAATGATGGTGTTTGGACTGTGCCTTTTTGTTGCGCTTCACATGCAATGGTATCTCATTGAGACAAGAATGGCCACAAGGATTTAAATATCAACCTCTTACAAAGGCAAACATTAAGTACACACTCATGAAAGTCAAACAGTAAGTACATACTCATGAAGTTGAGACAGGGACAAAGCCTAGATCTGTGGAATATAAATCAACCTAGAACTGTGGATTATAAATCAAAAAATAGATTGGCCTGGCGACCATTAGGTACATATCAAAATTAGAGTTTTGACGAATAAAACAAACAAGCCATGGCGCCACAAAAATGAATAAATAATGGACTGTTGTTCCTTAGTGGATGTTGGTCGTAGACATTGACATAGTTATACTCTTGTCAAAGACGATTGATACTTAGGGCGTGTTTGCTAATAGGAAGTGGTTTGTTGAGAACTTCTCAACTTTTTGTATTTGATAAAAATGAGAACCCTAAATTAAAAGTTTTCAACTTCCCACACCCCTGTGTAAAAAACGTTCCGACCCAAAGGTCGGAACCTCAAATAGGAAGCTCTAAACTTCCTCCCCATTCGATAACCTAGAGCACCCCTCCCCTTTGATAAAACCCTAATCTTTGAGCACACCCCGCTAAGCACCCACCCCACTGAGCACTCCTCTCTACGCCGTTGAGCACCCACCTCGTTGAGCGTCCCTCTTTTCGCAACTTCCCATCTCGCCGATGAGCCAGCACGCCATTATCTCAGGCAAACCTGTGATCCTAGCCATTGATCTTGAGGTATGCACTTTATTCTTTCTGTTATTGATCATTGTGTATGTTCTTGAGCTCTTGAAGCAAATGGCTCTTATTATTGATCTCTGTGTTTGTTCTTGAGCTCTTGAAGCTTAGAGCTCTTATACCCCATGATTTTAGGGTACAAGTTTTTTTGTGGGGTTTCCCTCTCTGTTGATTCCCAATTTTGATCTTCTTAGTTTTTTTTTTTTCTCTCTGTTATTTTCTCACTGTTTGAAAATGGACTATGGATGTTACTTGCTTATGAAATGCCCTGTGCGCCTAACGTTATACAAACATTGTTGAAAGTGAGTGAGTTCTTTAGAGAGAGAAAGAGAGAGTGTGTGTTTGAAAATGAGTGCTTTAGAGAGAGTGTGTGTTTTCATGGCGGACCTCTGATCTTTCTCTCTACCAAATTTTAGCAGGTACCGCCTTTTCTTAGTTCTAGGGTTTTTCTTGTCTGTGCATCTTCTATTTTCTCATTTTCCATATGCTTGGCCCTTAGTTTTTGCAATTGCAGAGCTTGATTGAGAAGAATTATTTTCATGAATTCATTTACTTCTTTCTTGTTCTTTATTTTGAGGGTTATCATTATTATTATTTAGTCTAGGTTCTTCTCAATTTCATTTGCAACTCCTAGGAACTTTTGACAATGGAGAGCTTGATTTAAAAAAAAAAAAAAAGCTTTTTGTGGGTTCGTATATCTTGCAATTCATTATTGGTTTTAGTTTTTTCTATTTTTTTATGTAGCTTCTATTTCCTTCTACAAGTGTAGGGGCATTAAATTGGAGAGCTTGTATGAAAAAGTGTTTTTTTATGGATTTGTTCTCTTGCATTTGGTTCTTTTTTGTAGAAAGTTAGCCTTTTCTTGAATTTGGTTCTTGTTATTCTTTTCTTTCTTTTTTCTTTTGGTTTCATAATCTTATGCATTCTGCATCTGTAATTCTTGGGACCTTAGTTTTTGTAAAGAGCTTGATTAAAAAGAATTCTATTATGGCTTTGTTTCTTCCATTTTGTTGGATTGGGGTTTCTCTTTTCGCCAAGATACGATTTTCTGATTCTGTAACTACTAAGCCATACTTTCTGCGGTAAAAGATCTTGGTTGGGAAACATGCTTTTTTTTTGCTTCTATTTCACTGTGATTAGGTTAGAAACTTAGAGAACTTGAGTTATAGAGAGTTGATTGTGCCCATCGCATATATTTCAGATGAGAAAACATAGAAATAAATATATTTTCGGCAATTTTTTCCATTAATTTTATTGGGTTTTAAGGCTTATTTCCAAAATGATTCAGGGTTTTTAAGATTTCTTTCCAAATATTATCTTTAAAAAAAAAATTTCTCCCTAAGACCTATTTTATCTATTCCCTACTTAGAATCAAATCAATGTGGGACTTGCAGGTTCCATGGAACATTTTAGTCTATCTTTGCAAATTTTATGTTCTTATTGAGGAACTTTATTTCTTTTTCGATTTTGTCCATTTTTCTCCAATTTTATGCTACATGAATCGTATGATGTTGCGGAACTGTTAGGGCCATCAAGTTTTTTTACAAACAATACACCTTACCTCAACTCATCCATTTTATTCGGCTTTTGGTCAAAAATTCGGGGAAACTTGCTTGAATGTTTCATTTTCATGACTCTTCACCATCAAACAAACAAATTTCATCTGGCTTCTCTAGTTTTGTTTAGAACTTCAAAAATTCGACTTCTAGGAATTAATTACCCTTTTTTATATTTTGTGGTAGAAATTCAGTGATATGGAGCTATTATGTATTTATGTTTCTTGGCTGCCCGGAGGTTCTTTTATTCTATAATTGCAACCTGATGACTCATTTTCTCATGTTTTCATAATTGTTATTATTTTACCAGTGAAAAAATCTTTGTAGATATGGGAAACTTTACCAATTCATGTGGGTCATTATTTCCATTTCTTTGACAAATGACTTAAATGACAAACATATTCCGTAATAACATTTGAGGTGCTTAGTTCACATTGTTTGAACAGGCTTAACTATAATTATAACTTGTTTCTTTTTTATCATTACTTGTTAGATGAGATTTTAGAATTTTTCAGATTATCTATGTGATACCGATAAATTGTTTCCATCCCTAGTTTCTTGACTAAACAACACTATGTAACTTATGTTTGACATAAACTTGATTTTATCTCTTAAATGTAAATACTACTTGGGTAGAGAAGATATCTCATAAATGGTGATTATTCTTTGCTCCTAATCATCTATTCATCACCCTTAAGTGTTTAATGTTTGCTGGAACTTAGTGTTTCAATTCGATTATTTGGGGTCGTATTCTTTGATCATGGATCATTTGATTTTTGTTCATTTCTCAAATGTTGCTGTACTTTGGGCTTCTCTTTCCATGGCTGTTGATTAATGGGTATAATATATAATTTGCTCAATGCCTAGAAATAACCATGCTCTCCCTCTCTCTTACATCACGCATGCATGTGTGTGTTGGTGAAATTGAAGTATTGTGAAATTGAAATATTGGGTTGGTTTTGAAATCTTATGCGAGTGCTTCTATGATGAATTCACAAATGTAGCTTACGTGTATTGGATGTGAATTCTCCTTGGTAATTTATGAATGTTTAATTTTCTATGAATCTATCAATACGGAAACTCCAGTATGGCCTTTGTGAAACTGTCCATGCAAATATGGTAAATTGATTGTACTTGAAAGGCTTTAATGAAGGGCTTTTTTTGAGGTTTTTTTTTTTTTTAAATTGGTAAAATCGGTAAAAAAAAAAAAGTTTTTTTACTTTAGCTCTGATATTAGAGATTTTTTTGAGCTTTTTCTTAGCTTTTTTTAGCTTTTTCTGAGAGAAAATTGGTAAAAAAAAGAAAAATTTAGGGATTTTTCTGAGCTTTTTATGAAGTTTTTCTAATCTTTGAGCTCTGATATTTGAGCTTTGATCAGAGTATGAATACATTATAAATTTCATTGAGCTTTGATCAAAGTACGAATACATTATCGTTTAGGGATTTTTCTGAGGTTTTTATTTTTTTAAAATTAGTAAAATCGGTAAAAAAAAACGTATTTTTTATTTGAGCTCTGATATTTGAGCTTTTTCTGAGCTTTTTTTTAGCTTTTTCGGAGCCTTTTTTGGGCAAAAATTGATAATAATAAAAAAAAAGTTTAGGGGCTTTTCTAAGCTTTTTATTAGGTTTTTTTTATCTTTGAGCTCTGATCAGAGTACGAACACATTATAAATTTCATTGAGATTTGATCTTTGAGCTCTGATCAGAGTATGAATACATTACAGTGAAGGGCTTTTTCTGAGGTTTTTCATTTTTTAAAATTGGTAAAATCTGTAAAAAAAAAATTATTTTTTATTTGAGCTATTTGAGCTTTTTCTGAGCAAAAATTGGCAAAAAAAAAGAAAAAAAGTTTAGGGCTGATTTCTTTTGAGTTGTGAATGTTGCTTGATACTGATGCACCAGAGCTGATTTCTTGCTGCTTGCATTGTGCATGTGTGTTTGAATGAGCTGATTTCTTAGTTCTTGCATTTTTAATTATGTATGTTTAAACTATTACAGATTATTGTTGAATAGGTTGGTTTTGTACATGGTTTTCTTTATGGATGCATGAGTTGTGAATGTTGCTTAATACAGATGCATCAGTGCTAAATATAAGTAGTGCTCAAGTTATTACAGGTTATTGTTGAATGGGCTGATTTCTTGCTGCTTGCTACTTGCATTGTGTATGTGTGTTTGAATGGGCTGATTTCTTAGTTCTTGCATTTTTAATTATGTATGTTTAAACTATTACAGGTTATTGTTGAATGGGTTGGTTTTGTACATGGTTTAAAAAAGGTTCTTGGAAACAGATGGTAGAAACAATGACAATTAAATTTAGGCCATTCAACATGGAAAGTAGGCTAAAGAGCAAATATAAGTTCTTCAAAACCATGTACAATGACATAAAAAAACTTATGAATGTATCCGGGTTTGGATGGCATGCAAGGAGGAGGATAGTAACTGACGAAAGTGCTGTTTGGATTGACTACTTAGCGGAATGTAATTACTCATTTGCATAGGCTTTAAAAATTTTGAATATGTTTAAATATGAATATCGCTAAAAATAATTTATAATCTTTTATATGTAGGAGAATGAATGGGCCAATAAATATCATAACAAGACTCTGCCCCAATATTCGCTCCTAAGTAAGATCTATGAAAGCAACACAGCAGATGAGACGTACAAATCAACTGAGGGTGGCGTTACAATTGAGCCAGAAAAGCCCGAAACTCCATTCTCTAATGACCCCCCCGTAGAAGTCCAGGTCCAATCTAGCTCATCCTCATCTGATGACCCAATATCATCTGGATCAAAAAGGCGACGGTCCCATACTCCTATAAGAATACAACGCTGATCAAACCAACCCACCTTCAATGACTCCATGACTAAAATCATGATAGAGGTGGGCGATAGCATTAAGATGCTAGCATGTGAAACCGCAGGTAACAATAGTACTCCTGTAATAGATGTTCCGTCCAAGGTTAGGAGCGACGCCTTAAAGATTGTTGAAGACATGTGGAGAGCAGATGAAGTTGGTGATGATGTCTTTGTAATGGCGACAAGGATCTTTCAAGAATCTCCAAAGGCAGAGATGTTATTAAACTTACTAGATCCAAGGATACGAAAGGCTTACTTGGATGAAGAGATGAAACACCTCTAAATACTTGATTGACTATGTTTACTTTATGGTTTCTATATTAATATGTGTGTGGATGACTTCATTCATTTGTAATTCGATGGCTTCTTTCATTTTAATATCAAAGATTGCTTCATGGTTTTCATTATGGATGTGGATGGCTTCTTTCATATTATGGTTTGATAGATATTACTTTATGGTTTGCATTTTATAAATATGTATTGGATAAATTCTTTCATTTATATGTGGATGATTTCTTTCAATTATTGTCAAAGGTTGCTTCATGGTTTTCTTTATGGATGTGGATGGCTTCTTTCATATTATGATTTGATTAAAAATATTGCTTTAATTTAATGTGGGTGCCTTCTTCTATTTCTAATTATGGATCCCCAACAGCGTCGGTTGGTGGTAATATTATATCTTACATATATAATGTGGTGCATTATATGTTGGTATATCACTATGCAAAAGAGAAGAAGGCATGTTTATACTTCAATTTTTACTGGGGCCAATTATGTCCAATACTTGCTGTCAGGGCACTCTTGTAAGTGCTTCGACCAATTACGAATGGAAAGTTGTGCTTTTATGTAACAATCCTAAAATTCCAAAAAAAAAAAAAGAAGAGAAAAGATGATTTTAAATAGGTGATGGTCTGTTTGAGTATGATGGTCCTTGGGGACCATCACTATTTTCAAAAATTTTTACTTGGTTTAACTTCTGCTTGATGCTTTTGCTTGCCTGCTTTTGCTTGCTGTTTGCCACGTCCTTTAGTGGGCATGGTTTTCGTATGTTAAAAGCATACGCTTAACGCGACACCTCAGGTATGAGGTAGAGCGTAATAAAATATTATAATAATACGTTATAAGAAATTAAATAGGGGAGGTGAGCACTCCTACCCTAGAAAATTTTGAGATCTCTCTCTCTCTCTAGCCGAATTTTATCGAAGTTCCCTCTCAAATATTTGTGGGTAAGTGACATCGTCTTCCTGAAAAATAGTCTATTTTTAATAAATAGTGATATTTTCGTCTAGGATCTTTATTTTATCAGTTTTGTGTGTAAGTGACCTCATTGTCTCAAAAAATAATCCATTCTTTTAAAAAATAAAATGAAATAATTATTTCTGCTTATTATCATGAATTTTAGGCACGATAAATTTTATGCGCACGTGACCTCATTATCTTGAAAAATAATCTTTTCGATAAAAATTGTGATATTTTATCTATGTTAGAAATTTTGAATGCTGTAAATTCTTAGAAAAATAAATTTATTTATTTTTCGTGGCTATTGTTAGAAAATTTTAGATACTATCAAATTATTAGAAATAAATGTGATATTTCTGCTTTTAGTAAAATTGTGATATTTCTTTCTACTGTTTTGAATATTTAGATATTGTAAAATTCATGTGCAAATGACTGCCTTATTATTGACATTTTTGCAATTGAATATAGTATTGTTGTGAAATGTTTATTTGTGGATTGATATCCCATAAATTGTGATAATTCCGTATTCTTGAATTTCTATAAGAGTTTTTCTATACATAATAAATTGGCAATTATGCTAGAATGCCTTTACAAACTGCTACCTTTCTAAATTTGAGCCCAAAATATTTGATTGGTTATTTTTGAAATGTTATAGAGAGTGACTGTTATTAATGGTTTAAGTGAAATTCATATTGATGATTTCAGTGATATGTTGAGTACATGATATTGCTGATGTCGAATGTTTAAAGAGATTTAGAAATAATTTAAGTATGCAAGTGGACTCATCCGATTCACCGATGAGGTATAAGTGGACCTATCTGGGACGTCGGTAGGATTAAGTGGACTCATCCGGTACGCCGGTGAGGTATAAGTGGACCTGCAGGGATTAAGTGGACCTATCTGGGACGCCGATATGGATTAAGTGGACCCATCAGAACGCTGATGGGGTATATAGGTGACCTACTTGGGACGCCAGTAGGGTATTTTGTGAAATCCTTTGAATTATGCACTGCCGTTAAAAGTGTTATAAGCATTTCAATTACTCGGATCATACTTAATTATACATTTATTGAAAGTGAAACTTTTGATGCATTTCTGTTAATAGATCTCATTTTGGAAAATATTGATATCTTTCAATCATGATTACTTTTAGGATTATGATGATCACTTACTGAGTAACCCAACTCATCAAACTATGGTAAACATTTTTTCAGGATAACTGCGGATTCATTTTGAGTGCTAGTCAAGATCAACCTTGGAAGATATTGTTGTTGTGCTAGCTTTCTTTATTTACTTTGTAAGACCTCGCTACTGTAAATTTGTCCTATCAATAGATGTATATATGTTTTGTCTGTCACATTTTAGGAATAAAAGTATTGTAAATTCGTGGGGTGTGACAATTATGGTATCAGAGCAATAGGTTTAAGATCCTTAGGAAATTTAAAAAGAATGTACTTAAAATCACATTTATTGTGTGTACAGACCGGGATAAAGTCAAGATCTAGAATAGCTGAAGCCAATATGGAAGGAATTCACAAAGCCTTGGAAAATATGGTTGCTCTAATGCAACATCAGATGGAAAACAACAATCCACCCAGGCAGTCAGTTACAGGAAATGGTGGGAGTAATATCGAACAATTTAAGAAATTAAACCCACTTTCTTTTAAGGGTGCTGTAAACCCACTGGAAGCCGAGTGATGGATTATGCAATTGGAAAAAATATTCGAGGTTATGGAATGTCCTGATGATAGGAAGGTGGCCTTGGCAGTTTTTATGTTAGAAGGTGAGGCACAACACTGGTGGCGAATGGCAAAAGGAGTATTGGTCAAAGAAAATAAAACCTTGACTTGGGAAGTATTTCTAGAGGCATTTAATGAAAATTTATTCGAGACCAAAAAGAAATAGAATTTCTAGAATTAATCCAAGGAAATAGGACAGTAGCACAGTACGAGGCCAAGTTTACTGAATTAGCCAGGTTTGCACCACATATGATAACAATGAGGCAAGAAAGGTGAAGAACTTTGAAAGGGGTCTCAGGCCAGCTATTAGAAGCAGAATATCAATCTTAAAATTAAGAATTTATGCTGAAATAGTGGATCGTGCCGAATTGTCGAAAAAGATTTTGAAGATTACCAAAAGACGAAAAATCAGAACAGTCATGCTAGACCTACATCATCTAATCGACAACAGTTTGAAAGGCCAAACAAGAAGCCAAGGCCCTCGCCATTTCAAAACCCAATAGAACCATGCAGAAAATGTGGGAAAAATCATGGATCAAGCCCTTGTTATTGGAATACCGGAGCCTGTTTTAAATGTGGAAAATTGGGACACCAGATTAGACAATGTCCTAGCTTACAGACACAACAGCTTCCAAAGCAGGGAGAGATAGCTCCAAAGCCTCAGATGAAGGGAAGAGTATTTGCGATTACCGAGCAAGACGCTCAAGCCTCAAAATCAGTGATCCAAGGTACTCTTACTATCTTCCAAAAAGTAGCTCATGTTTTGATTGATCCTGGATCTACTCATTAATTTGTGTCACAACACTTTGCATGCCACTTAAAGGTAGAACCAGAACAATTAGAATACATTCTAGAGGTAGCCACACCGATGGGAAATTCAATTAACACCAATATAGTGTACAAATCATGTGTAATAAAGATAGAAGAAAAGGAACTGTTGGTTGATTTAATACTCTTGAAAATTCAAGATTTTGATGTAATCTTAGGCATGCATTGGCTTTCTGCATACCATGCAAGTATTGATTGTTATAAGAAAATTGTTACCTTTAGTATTCCGAATCAACCAGTATTTTACTTCAATGGTGTCAAAGAAGACTCCCCATCATATTTAATCTCTCGTATTCGAGCTAATCGCCTCCTTCGAAAAGGGTGTCAAGGCTTTCTTGCCTATATCAAAGAAGATAGGAAGGAAGAAATAAATTTGGATACCACTCCGGTTATCCGAGAATTTCTCGACGTTTTTCCAGAAGAATTGGCAGGATTACCGCCTGACAGGGAAATTGAATTCTCCATTGAATTATTGCCAGGGGTAGCACCAATTTCTAAGGCACCTTACAGAATCGCTCCTGCAGAACTTAAGGAACTGAAACAACAATTGGAAGAATTATTAGATAAAGGTTTTATCAGGCCCAGTGTGTCACCTTGGGGTGCTCCAGTACTCTTTGTCAAAAACAGAGATGGGACTATGAGATTGTGTATTGATTATAGACAGTTGAACCAAGTGACAGTGAAAAATAAGTATCCATTACCTAGAATTGATGATTTATTTGATCAATTACAAGGATCACAAGTGTTTTCAAAAATTGATCTTAGATCTGGATACCATCAGCTTAAGATTAAAAGTGAAGATGTTCCCAAGACAGTTTTCAGAACAAGGTATGGCCATTATGAATGTTTAATCATGCCTTTTGGATTAACCAATGCACCGGCTGCATTTATGGATTTGATGAATCGAATCTTTAGGCCCTTTTTGGATAAATTTATTGTGGTATTCATCGATGATATTTTAATTTATTCCAAGAATCAGAAGGAACATGAGCAGCATGTAAGAATGGTATTGCAAATATTAAGAGAAAAGAAATTGTATGCCAAACTTAGTAAATGTGAATTTTGGCTTGAACAAGTGACATTTTTAGGACATGTCATATCAAAGGAAGGTCTATCAGTTGATCCTTCAAAGGTTGAAGCAGTTGTTAATTGGAAACAACCAAGTAATGTGACTGAAGTTCGAAGCTTTTTGGGACTGGCAGGATATTACAGAAAATTTGTAGAAGGATTTTCTCGAATCGCAACTCCATTCACTCGATTGACACAGAAAAATGTCAAATTTGAGTGGACAAGTGAATGTGAGGAGAGTTTTCAAGAACTAAAAGTTCGATTAACTTCAGCACCTATTTTAACTATTCCTGAGGGGAGTGGGGGATTTGTGATTTATAGTGATGCTTCACATAAAGGTTTGGGCTGTGTATTAATGCAATATGGGAAAGTAGTGGCATATGCATCCAGACAGTTGAAAGAATATGAGAAAAAATATCCAATTCATGATTTGGAGCTAGCTGCAATAATATTCGCTTTGAAAATATGGAGGCATTATCTATATGGTGAGCAATTCGTAATATACACGGATCATAAGAGTTTGAAATACCTTTTCTCTCAGAAGTATTTAAATATGCGGCAGATAAGATGGATGGATTTCTTAAAAGATTATGATTGTACAATCCATTATCATTCAGGAAAAGCTAACGTTGTGGCCGACGCTCTAAGTAGAAAATCTACGGGAGTCTTAGCTCATCTAATGATCCAAGAAATGAGATTGTTAGAGAAAATAGTGGATTGGCATCCAACTCCGTCCATTAATGGTGTGGTAAGTATGATTGCCAATATTAAGGCGGAACCTCAATTAATCCAACAGATTCGATTGGCACAAAAGAAAGACCCTCAGCTTATAACAATTATAGAAGAGGTGAAGCAAGGAAAGAGAGATGAATTCTCTATATGTAGTGAGGATTTGCTAAAATTCAAAGGTCGGGTTTGTGTCCCAAATGATGAGAGTGTAAAGAAAGCTATCTTAGAAGAAGCACATCATTCTCGTTATACAATACATCCCAGAGGTATTAAAATGTATCAAGACCTGAAGAAAACCTTTTGGTGGAATAATATGAAAAAAGAGGTAGCACTATTTGTGTCTAAATGCCTAACATGCCAGCAAGTAAAAGCTGAACATCAAAGGCCCACTGGGTTGTTGCAGCCTTTACCGGTGCCAGAATGGAAATGGGAGCACATCTCTATGGATTTTGTCTCTGGCTTGCCTAGAACAAATTCAGGACATGATAGCATTTGGGTCATTGTGGACCGGTTAACCAAAGCTGCCCACTTTCTACCGATTCGCACGACGTACACTTTGGATCGACTGGCTCAGCTGTACATTAAGCAAATAATGCGGTTGCATGGAGTTCCTGTCAGTATTGTATCGGACAGGGATACTCGGTTTACTTCTAAATTTTGGGCTAGACTACAGTCAGCCATGGGGACGAGACTCACCTTTAGTATTGCCTTTCACCCCCAAACTGATGGACAATCGGAGAGGACCATCCAAACCTTGGAAGATATGCTGAGGGCCTGTGTTATTGCCCTTACAGGAAGCTGGGATGACCATTTACCCCTGATTGAGTTTGCTTATAATAATAGCTTCCAAGCCAGTATTCAGATGGCACCATATGAAGCCCTGTATGGAAGGAAATGCAGGTCACCCATATGTTGGGATAAGGTTGGTGAAAGAAAGCTTTTGGGGCCCGAAATTGTCCAGATAACCACAGATAAAATAACATTAATTCGTGAAAGGCTCAGGACAGCTCAGTGTCGGCAAAAGAGTTATGCCGATAATCGAAGGAGAAATCTTGAATTTGAGGAAGGTGATCGAGTTTTCCTAAAATCTCACCAATAAAAGGCATTATGAGATTTAGCAAGAAAGGAAAGTTGAGCCCACGTTACATCGGACCATTTGAAATCCTGGAAAGAATCGGAGGTGTCGCTTATAGACTTGCCTTACCACCCGAATTGGCAAATGTCCATAATGTCTTTCATGTATCTTCACTACGAAAATATCAGCCCGACCCCATTCCATATCTTAAAATATGAACCTTTACCGATCGGGAAGGACCTATCCTTCATTGAGCAGCCAATTTTGATATTGGATAGAAGGGTGCAAGTGTTGCGTAACAAGGAGATTCCTTTGGTTCGTGTATTATGGCAGTACCATTCAAGAGAAGAGTCGACTTGGGAACGAGAAGACAAAATCAGATAAAAATACTCCAACTTTTTCAGTAATCAGGTACACAAATTTAGAGGACTAAATTTCTTTAAGGGGGGAAGAATGTAACAATCCTAAAATTTCAAAAAAAAAAAAAGAAGAGAAAAGATGCTTTTAAATAGATGATGGTCTGTTTGAGTATGATGGTCCTTGGGGACCATCACTATTTTCAAAAATTTTTACTTGGTTTAACTTTTGCTTGCCTGCTTTTGCTTGTTGTTTGTCACATCCTTTAGTGGACGTGGTTTTCGTAAGTTAAAACCAGACGCTTAATGCGACACTTCAGGTATGAGGTAGAGCGTAATAAAATATTATAATAATACGTTATAAGAATTTAAATAGGGGAGGTGAGCACTCCTACCCTAGAAAATTTTGAGATCTCTCTCTCTCTCTAGCCGAATTTTATCGAAGTTCCCTCTCAAATATTTGTGGGTAAGTGACATCGTCTTCCTGAAAAATAGTCTATTTTTAATAAATAGTAATATTTTCGTCTAGGATCTTTATTTTACCATTTTTGTGTGTAAGTGACCTCATTGTCTGGAAAAATAATCCATTCTTTTAAAAAATAAAATGAAATAATTATTTCTGCTTATTATCATGAATTTTAGGCGCGCTAAATTTTATGCTCACGTGACCTCATTATCTTAAAAAATAATCTTTTTGATAAAAATTGTGATATTTTATCTATGTTAGAAATTTTGAATGCTGTAAATTCTTAGAAAAATAAATTTATTTATTTTTCTTGGCTATTGTTAGAAAATTTTAGATACTATCAAATTATTAGAAATAAATGTGATATTTCTGCTTTTAGTAAAATTGTGATATTTCTTTCTACTGTTTTGAATATTTAGACATTGTAAAATTCATGTGCAAATGACTGCCTTATTATTGACATTTTTGCAATTGAATATAGTATTGTTGTGAAATGTTTATTTGTGGATTGATATCCCATAAATTGTGATAATTCCGTATTCTTGAATTTCTATAAGAGTTTTTCTATACATATTAAATTGGCAATTATGCTAGAATGCCTTTACAAACTGCTACCTTTCTAAATTTGAGCCCAAAATATTTGATTGGTTATTTTTGAAATGTTATAGAGAGTGACTGTTATTAATGGTTTAAGTGAAATTCATATTGATGATTTCAGTGATATGTTGAGTACATGATATTGCTGCTTTCGAATGTTTAAAGAGATTTAGAAATAATTTAAGTATGCAAGTGGACTCATCCGGTTCGCCGGTGAGGTATAGGTGGACCTATCTGGGACGCCGGTAGGGATTAAGTGGACTCATCCGGTACGCCGGTGAGGTATAAGTGGACCTGCAGGGATTAAGTGGACCTATCTGGGACGCCGATAGGGATTAAGTGGACCCATCAGGACGTTGATGAGGTATATAGGTGACCTACTTGGGACGCCAGTAGGGTATTTTGTGAAATCCTTTGAATTATGCACTGCCGTTAAAAGTGTTATAAGCATTTCAATTACTCGGATCATACTTAATTATGCATTTATTGAAAGTGAAACTTTTGATGCATTTCTGTTAATAGATCTCATTTTGGAAAATATTGATATCTTTCAATCATGATTATTTTTAGGATTATGATGATCACTTACTGAGTAGCCCAACTCATCAAACTATGGTAAACATTTTTTCAGAATAACTGTGGATTCATTTTGAGTGCTAGTCAAGATCAACCTTGGAAGATATTGTTGTTGTGCTAGCTTTCTTTATTTACTTTGTAAGACCTCGCCACTGTAAATTTGTCCTATCAATAGATGTATATATGTTTTGTCTGTCACATCTTAGGAATAACAGTATTGTAAATTCATGGGGTGTGACATTTTATCAGTCTATATAATTTGTTAAAGCAGATAACAAACGTTACAAATACAAGATATTTGGCAGTTGATGAACAAGTAGCCATATTTTTAAGCACCGTCACACACGATCAACGAAATAGGGTGGTCCAAAAATGGTTCCAACATTCAAGGCAGACCATAAGTTACTACTTCCATAGAGTTTTACAAACCATCTTACAATTGGAACCTTTGTTCCTGCAACCAGCAAGCAATGAAACACCGGCCCACATTGCTAGTGATACATTACAATTTTACCGATATTTCAAGGTATGCGAGTGTCAAGTAATTCACATTGTTGTTCTCACATCCATTGAGAATTAATATATAATATGTTGATTTTTTTCTCTTAATAGGATTGTGTCGAAGCTATTGATAGGACTCATGTCCCTACTCGAGTTCGTAGTCGATTGCATAATCGTTTCCGAAACAGAAAAAGTTTTTTAAGCCAGAATGTTATGGATGCAGTTGGTTTCGATATGCACTTGCATCATATTCTAAAGTCCTATATGACGCAATTAGTAATAAAGGCAGTAGGCTTGTAGTGCCTGAGGGTAACTTCGTTCCTTTCTATGTTTCGTTGCTTCGGTTTGAACAATATTTCTAGTGTAATATTTGACCTTACAATATACTCATTGTACAAACATGGTACAGGAAAATATTACCATGTAGATGGTGGGAATCTTACTATTCGTGGTTTCATAGGACCATTTCGAAGAGTCCGTTTCCATCTAAACCAATTTACTTCAGGTCCACGAGCTCTTGAGAATCACAAGGAGTTATTCAATAAGCGGCATTCCACGCTTATAAATGTGGTGGAGAGGACATTTGGACTTTGGAAGGCTAGATTTCCTGTACTCAAGAATCAAATGCAGTATCCTTTATGAACACAGGTTGATGTAGTTACTGCATGTGCAATGTTGCACAACTACATCATGATGACTCGGAGAGTCGATAACATAAGGGAGCTACGTTTTTGAAGGAGGTTGAGAGTCAACTCATAATTGACGGAGATGATGGTTTTTCGTAATTGACTCAGGGGCATGTTGATCATGACGTTGGCCCCAATCTGCGAGATGCCATAGCAACGCAGTTGTGGGAGGTCTACCTAAGTCGCTAGAACTTGTAATTAAACATTGTTCTACATGTCATATGATATGTTGTGTTCATTCTATTGCATTTTGAATTATGTATGTTTAAACTATTACATTTTATTGTTGAATGGGGTTTTGTACATGGTTTTCTTTATGGGTGCATGAATTGTGAATATTGCTTGATACAGATGCGTCAGTGTTGAACATAAGTAGTGGTCAAGTTATTGTAGGATATTGTTGAATGAGCTGATTTCTTACTACTTGCATTGTGCATGTGTATTTGAATGGGTTGATTTCTTACAGGTTATTGTTTATGGGTGCATGAATTGTGAATGTTGCTTGATACAAATGCATCAGTGCTGAATATATGTAGCGCTCAAGTTATTGCAGGTTATTGTTGAAAGGGCTGATTTCGTACTGCTTTTATTGTGCATGTATGTTTGCATGGGTTGATTTTTTAGTTCTTGTATTTTGAATTATGTATGTTTAAACTATTTGAGGTTAATTATTGAATGGGCTGGTTTTGTACATAGTTTTCTTTTTATAGACACATCAATTGTGAATGTTGCTTGATACAGATGCATCAGTGCTGAAGTTATTACATGTTATGACTTGTTATTACATATATAGAATGGAAGTGTATAATATATCCAATGGCTACTCATTTGCATATTCCATGGGGTTGGTCCTCGTCCAATGAAATGATAAATGGTATAAAGAGAGATTGGAACCCCCTAGAATAGGATATGATCACAATGGTGGGTCCTATCTCTTCATCACCACTCATAATTTCATCAAATGTAGATTATACATTCCTTTTCTGAAACATTTAATGCCTCCATAGAGTTTCAATATTTTGACCCCAAGTGTCTTGCATATTTTTGTATACTTTTGACTCTCAAACTTCACTCGTAATTTATCCATTGGGCCACATAGCATGCCAATTCTGTTTTTGGAAAAGAACTTTTTGGTTCTAATGCCATAATATGTAACATTTGCCATTTTTCATTTCACTATTTATAAGTACTATATATTTTGAGAAAAGTTGTCAAGCAAAATATATTGAAAAAGTGAATAAGTGAATGCACAAAAACAAAATCGTGGAAATACAAAATCGTGCAAACAAAAAATTGTTACAAGAATTCGATAGAGACTACAAATCTCACAAAGGTGGACTACACTTCTTTATGGATTTTGCTTGTCTTCACACATATCCATACTTCTTTATAAAAAAAGAAACTATGTACACCTATTCTTTGCAAAAAAAAGAAACATAAAATAAGTTACATGACTGCCACTGATTTTTAGGAAACTTCTAAATGATATGCGCTTTATAAAAATTACATGACTGCCACTGATTTTGGAAAACTTCAAGATGATATCTGCCCCATGATATTTCTTTTGGCAAGGACTATAGGCCGGTTTGGAAACCAAAATGCAATTTTATCATGTGGTGTTAGCGGTGGACATATGAAAAATATAACTCTTGTTAATGGGATGAAAGCCAGTCTTTTCTCTAATCCAATACAGATACCCAATTCTTTTTTAACTTCTCAGGAGGTTATCAAATACAGAAACCAGAAACTTCTTAACTTCCCAAGAGATTATCAAACATAGAATTCAAGAACTTCTTAACTTCCCAGGGAGGTTATCAAACACAGAAATCAAGAACTTCTTAAGTTCACAGAACTTAAGAACTTCCAATTTACAGTTCCTGAATTGCTTCTAGTTATCAAACAGGCCCTTAGTACGTGCCTGCATCTTTATCCTACAACCCGAGCTAGTGCACCTATCGTATATCCTTCAAGAAAAACATATAAACTTCATATGAGTTGAGAGACATTGCAATGAGAAGATAGGAAACAACACATTCTCACTTGTTAGCAAGAAGATGAAAAACATTTCCAAGCATATTCATGATGTAACAATTTATTTCCCAGTCCAAATTCTTATGTTGATGGTAGCCTGTTTGCATTGATAGTTTTGCTAATACAATTTCTATGGATGTCTATTATCTGCCAATTGCATCTAGAGCAGCTAGCGGTGAAATTTTAGATCATTGTATCTGGGAATATTAATATCTGAAGTTCCAATAACTAGATGAAGATGTAATGGCCCAGTAATAAATACAAATATTGTTGTTGCAGCAGCAAAATAATTAAAATTAAGTATAACTATTGAAGAATTTAAAAAACAACCCAAATATTAAGCATAACCATCAAACGCCAATTCTCAGTCTCTCCATCAAGTGTTAAAAGTGGCTCTCATGGCCAAATGATATGCTTCTACCTTGTTAAAGAACAACCCAAACATTAAGCCAAAAAGAATAACGTATTAGGTTCAAGGTAATGAAGCATTCCATCAAGGGCAGAGGACCAACAACAAAAAAATGTATATAATGTATATACTGTATGTGGTGCAGGGATTTAAAAAATTGTGAGTCGCCTCGAAATCGCTTGGGTCGACATGGAAATTGATCACCCTGTGTCGGTTCCTATGGAACACTGAAAATCGCACTTGTCTAGAGAGAAATCGCATGTGTCTAGAGAGGAATCGCCGGTTCTCAGTAATATGCTACAGTGAATTGGGCGAGTGGACACGACACAATTATTTACACGTGCATGGAGAGTCCTTATCTCACAGCGATTTATAAAGAGAAATGTTACACTCGTCCTTCGATGTGGGACTAACATAACATTGAGAGTTGAGATAGTAATATAATATATATATTTATTATAGAAAAAAAACCATTATATGGTGATGTGGTGTAGTTGGTTATCACTACCAATTTCAGCTTAAGCGTCTCAAGTTCGAACCATCTGGGTGCTATCTAGTATAGCATTTTTTGTCTTGAACAAAAAAAGTAATACAACATCTTTTTATTTTTCTTGTCAAAAAACGTAAAAAAATAAAAAGTAATATAACAAGTATTTCTTGTCAAAAAATAAAATAAAAAGTACCTTGGCAGCATCATTTTTTTATTTTCTTATCAAAAATAAAAAATAAAAGGTAATACAATAAGCAAAAAAAGGGTAATACAACATCTTATTTTTCTTGTCAAAAAAATAAAATAAATGGTAATATAACAAGTATCATATTTTTCTTGTTAAAAAACAAAAAAGGTAATACAACAAGTATTTCTTGTTAAAAAAAATAAAAAGTATTTCTCAATACAAGAAGTATTTCTTAATACAACCTAGGAATAAATTGTGTAATTATATTTTTTATTTGTAAAACATGGTGATCTTTAACATAAATTTAAGAATATTAATTTAAAGATAGGGTTCATACAATGAGGCCATTTGAAATCTCTCTCTCTACTAACAATCTCTTACACTGAATTTATTCTAGAAACCTAAAAAATTAAAATTTTGAAAAATTAAAGTGTTATTTCGAAAATTAGTACACATTCTAATAATTTCTATATTGATAACCAAATCTTTTATTTTATTTATTAATTTATTTGCATTATAAATCATGTAATGTATTATTTTTCTTATATTTGTCAATAATATATTTTAAATTAGATGATATTATAAGATATTTTGGATTTGTTATTATTTGTATAATAAAATAATTATAAAATGTAAACCAACAATTTCAATTTTAGTATATAATATTATAGTTAGTTAGGTTTTAATGATTTTGGATTATAGTTAGTTAGGTTGTAATAATTTGGGTTCTTTTTTAGCAGATTAGGTTTCCCGCCAATTCGAGATTTTAGTGGCTTTTTTTTCATCGATTTAATTCATTCTTTTATTGTAGTCCATGTATGATTATATACTTCATCCATGATAATTCCATGATTTTTCTTTTTTTGTGATGCAAATTTAATGGTTAACATAAGTTCATACCGAGAAAGAACATCTTCTGATCCGAATCGTCGATTCACCGATTCAGATGGTTTTTTTAGGTGCCCAATCCGGGGCACCAATTCGGTTTTTAAACCATTGTTGTGGTATATAATAGTACATTGTTAAAACCGAAACAAGCAACAAAAAAATCTCTACACTGTTTTGCACTAGAACAAGCTAGAGCACATAAACTATACAATGTATATATTGTGATGTATAATAGTACACTGTTAACACCAGAAGAAGCAACAAGAAATATCTACACTATTTTGCACTAGAAGAATCAATAGCATTGAAACTTGTATACAATGTATATACTGTGGTGTATAGCAGTACATTGTTAACACCAGAAGAAGCAACAAAAAATCTCCACACTATTTTGCACTAGAAGAACCAAGAGCATTGAAACTTGTATACGATGTATATACATTGTGCATAACAAAAATCTCTACACTATTTTGCACTAAAAGAAGCAAGAGCATTGAAACTTGTATACAATGTATATACTATGCTATATAACAGTACATTGTTAAAACCAGAAGAAGCAACAAACAAATCTCTACACTGTTTTGCACTAGAACAAACTAGAGCACAAAAACTATACAATGTATATATTGTGATGTATAATAGTACATTGTTAACACCAGAAGAAGCAACAAGAAATCTCTAGACTGTTTCGTATGAGAAGACTCAATAGCATTGAAACTTGTATACAATGTATACACTGTGGTGTATATCAATATATTGTTAACACTACAAGCAACAAAAAATCTCTACACTATTTTGCACTAGAAGAAGCAAGAGCATTGAAACTTGTATACAATGTATATACACTGTGTATAACAAAAATCTCTACATTATTTTGCACTGAAAGAAGCAAGAGCATTGAAACTTGTATACAATGTATATACTATGGTGTATAATAGTACACCGTTAACAACATATATACTATTATGTAACAATACATACACATAAGTATTATATTTTGCAACAGAGAGATATTCATAAGTAATGATTAAGAAGTATTATCCTTGCAATCAGTGGTTTAAAAAACAGATCGGTGACCTTGATCGGGCACCTCAAAAACCCAACTGAATCGGTGAATCGGTGATCTGGATCGGGAATCAGACGAATCAGTCAGATTAAGCCCTAAATAAAATCGGAAAAAATTATTAAAATTCATTATAAATGTTATTTTTTAAGAATCCAATAAGAAATGGGGGTACTCCATTAACAATTTTCATTTATTTACATGAATATGCTAATATTGATATGTTCTTTCCTTGCATGAACTACTGTTTATCATTTAATTTACATCACACAAAAGGATAAGCATAAAATTATTATGGATTAAGTATATTATCATACATGGATTAAAATAAAGCATACAATTCGTAATATACGACCTAAAAATAAAATGAGAGACGACGTCGTTCTTCATCTTGGTCACGTTGGTGCCATTGATTGAATCCGCGTGACAATTCATTGACTTGTTCTAAAAACGAATCATCCAAATTAGTGGGCACCTGACTATACCCAAATCCCTGAGTGCTAGTGTTTTGTTGTACTCCTAATCCAAAATCCCCAATGCTTGTCCATTCTTCATGCTCACCTACACTGTCGTGCTCGTCCCTACCCTCTTGTTGTTAGGACTCGATATGTGAATAATTTGACTGGGATTGGGTGGGCTTAGAATCATCATCTCTCTCATTTATCCTTAGACCCTCTTCCCACTCTCCCTCATTAAGTGCAACATCACCAACATCTCCAACGAATTATGGATATGTTGGAGGGCTGCTTCCTCTTTCATGTTGTTCATCACCTTCTTCAAGATCTTCCTTACCAATAACCTCAAGGAACACTATCTTGTGCAACACTAGCTCATCTTCCTCTACTACCCATTTTTCTATTGTGTCTGTGACAAATATTATATCCAAGTCTATCGACTCATAGTCTTCAAGCTTCCTTCTTATTTGTCGCTCTCGGAGGTTTAAGTTGTAATGAACATAGACTAGTTTATAATGCCTCTCCGAAGCGAGTCGATTCCTCTAGTAGTGTGCAATCATTGGAACGTACTCCAATTTCACTCACATCCAGTAGCAGAACATGTCTGGGAGAACACCTTGGTTGCTATCATCTTTAGATGAGGTGCATCATTACCATATATCTCCCACCATTCAGTTGGATTAAAATGCAAAAAGCATTGTAAGAGCAAGAACAATTCATAAGATTAAATATATAAATGAACAAAATATTAGCTAGGGGTTAACCTGGATCCATCTTAGTTCGAGAATTCCTGGCAAGTCTAGATCCGAAAGATCCTATATCATCCCTATACATAGCAAGCTAAAACAAAATATTTCATTTTAGTGCATTATTCCTCACAAATATAACAACTTAATGAAGTTCTTACCAAAATATTAAATATTACCTCTTGTATTGTTGCTACCTAGTTTTGATGGCTTCTCTCCAGACTGGCAATAATGTATCTGATCCATTCCATAATCTTGTGGGGATATTCAAGTGTCAAATAGAAAAATTTTGGGTTGAAGTAGTAATCTAGAAAATACATAAATAGATAAAGGTCATTTAAAATTTTATAAAAAAAATAATTTAGAATTAAACATTCTAGTGATATAAATATATATGTACCTACATAATGAATTTGATGGCCAAATTTGGTGTTCCACCTTCTTTCTATAATTTCGATAACTTTACTAGCAAAACTACACTTCTCCCCAATAGTTGATTTGACCCTCTCGATACCTTTGTAAATGATGCACATTGTAGCTTTCTTGTCAGCATCCACCATTCTTAACATCGTGACCAAAGGGGCAGTGGCATCTACAACACTGGACTATGTCATCCACTTTTAGCCCGGTACTGGACTTCAAGAGGTTGTCATTTAACCACTCTTCACTGGTAAACAATCTCTGTAATGCACCTTCAGATTCTCGAATGGAGTCCACAACCAAGTAATTTGTCGCAAAGCGGGTTATGACAAACTTGATTATCTCTTTTTACTTAGACAGTTATTTGATTAAAAATAAGATTTTAGAGTGGTTATATATAAATTTTGACACCAACCTCGCTTCATGTAGAGTCTGCTTCACAATTTTGATCTCACCAATCTTCTCTAATATAAGATCGATGCTGTGTGCATCACACAGGGTCCATACTAGATGCTTCCTCTTATCCATCAACTTGCTGCCCGCAGAGACACATGCACGCGCATTGTCCATAATAACCTGGACTACATGTTTATCTCCCCCCTCCTGCATTATCTATTCATATTGTCGTACTAAGAAGTTTGCATCATTTTTTATCCCTAATACGTCTTTGCTAGGCAAAAAGACTGTACCTTTTGGGGAATAGGCCAAGAACTTAAAAAACTCATTTTTACTAATTTTATTCAACAAACCATCACTCATGAGAGTAATGCATGTTCTTGGCCAATTCTGTTTATATTTTTCAATCCAATTTTTAACTTCATCCACCTCTTCATCCAAAATTGGCCCACTGAGCTCATATGTCAAAGGGGGTTTTACCCCGAGCCCGGCTCTCTGGATTACGTTGACCATAGGTGGGAAATATGGGTTATTGGCTGCATCAAAGGGGATCCCTTTATCGTAGAACCATTTACCAATATAATTGTCCAACATGTTCCTCGTACCTTTTACCATGCCTTTGAGGGTCATCTATTGTGACTTAGGCTTTGAGAGAAATGTGTATAAACGACCATGACCTGCAATACTGGCGCTCTTAGATAAGTCAGAAACAATGTCTTCAACGTCTGGTTCCTCTTCATACATATTGCCACCAACCCCTCCATACATATACGAGCTGGGCATGCCATACATGCTCTAGCTTGGCCCGTCATGCATGCTTGAGCTGGGCTCGCCATGCATGTTTGAGTTAAGCCCACCATGCATGTCCATGTTATAATCACTAGGCATTTTAAACCCACTTTCCCTCTGGTATGTTTCCTTTGTAAACTCATTCTTGTGACCATCTCCAAGCCATTATTATATTGCTCTTCTGAATCATTCCTGCTCGTTGACGTATATAAACCAGCTATCTCCTTATCCATCCTCTACTTTGCAATTTTTTTACTTTTGGTATCCTTGAGAAATGCTGCCATCTACTTTCTTACATTACTAGGGACACTATTGTACACAGAAACATCTCCCTTACTGCCAAGTGTTGCTTAAACCCTACTACCTATCACTTTTTGACAGTAATTACGAATAATTTTGTCTTTTTTGTTAGGATCAAGTCCGACCCCATGTTGCCTTGTAGGGTCTTCTTTAGATCTTGTCATGGTTCAACTGTTTTAATATGTAAATGGTTAAAAAATAACCTAACAATTCAACATGAAATGAAATCACCATGTGTAGTGATAATATGTAGGGGTAGTTCATGAAGTTATCTTTTTGTTGTTGATGCAAAATACTTCTACTAGCAAAAATATTTTAGTTTCTACTGGCAAAGATAATTTATTTATGCAACAATATAGATAAAAATAGTCTACATCAACCATTACAATAATATAGTCATCCATTATGCCACTACACGTACATTTGTTACAAAACATATTTACATTGATATAACCATTACAATAATATAGTCACATTTTATGCATTAAAATTAAAAAATACAGTTTTGCATTAAAAATTTAACAACATGTATTTTTTTGCATCAATAATTTATCAACATGCAATTTTTTGCACTAAAAATTTAACAATAAAAATTAAAAATATAGTTTAATTCGTCATGATAATCAAAACCTAGTCACGATTTTCATAATTTTTCATAATATCACGATTTCTCGAATAAATCGATCATCAAACATTAAAAAAAAAAAAAAAACGCAATTCTTCACATACCCACCTGACATTAGTCATTCCAACTCGAAAATCCGTCTCAAATCGAATAAATTACATCAAATTGAATACATGTTATGATAAACAACACTATAACAAATCAAAGCCCTATAATATTAACACATTATTATCAAAAAATTGAATAAAATCGATTGAATGGGGAACAAAAAAAATGTAGTTCTTCACTGACCCACCTAAAATAAGTCATTCCATCTCAAAAATCCACCTCAAATCGAATAAATTACATCAAATTGAATATATGTTATGATAAACAACACTATAAGGAATCAAAGCCCTATAATATTAGTACATTATTTGCAAAATATTGAATAACATCGATTGAATGGCGGAAAAAAAAAAAAAATGCAGTTCTTCATGGACCCACCTGACATTAGTCATTCCAACTCAAAAATCCGCCTCAAATCGAATAAATTACACCAAATTGAATATATTTTATGATAAACAACACTATAAGGAATCAAAACCCTATAATATTAACACATTATTTGCAAAAAAAAGTGACTAAAATCGATTGAATGACGGGAAAAAAAACCCAGTTCTTCACAGACCCACTGACATAAGTCATTCCAACATGGAAGTCCACCTCAAATCGAATAAATTTCATCAAATTGAATATATGTTATGATAAAAAACACTATAAGGAATCAACACCCTATAATATTAACACATTATTTGCAAACAATTGACTAAAATGGATTGAATATCGAAAAAAAAAAAAAAAAATGCAGTTCTTACCTATTTTTCTGCGCCTGTGGCTTTAAATCCAAATCTGAGATGTAATGGACCAAAATACTCACAAATTATGAATAAGAACTTCTAAATAACACTCTTAATATCAATAACCCTCAGATTTTATAAAAAATGATACCCAATTTTGTGAGAAATCAGAGAAATGGTGGAACCCTAACACTGACGCCTTGTTCTTCACAGATCTACTGATTTGTGATCAAAATTGTTGATTTAAACTACAATTTATTGATTGAAAAGGCTGAAAATCTTAAAGAAAAAGCTGAAAGATTCGATTACAAAGTTGAAAAAGCAAAAAAATGACAAAAATCGATGTTTCCCGTGATGAATATATTGTTCACCCGTATTTCACTGTTGTGAATCGACGATTTACTATTGGGAATTGCCCGGTTCTCTCTAGACACGGGCGATTCCCCGTGTATTGCTAAAACTGGCACGCCCTTGCCGGTTCTCGAGTCGAATCAGGTGAGTCCGATTCGACTCGCCGAGTTTTGAAACACTGCTTGCAATGTATGAAGATCAACTTTTGGACAATGAACAAGTCCGTGAATTATGACCCACTTTCTTGCAAATATTGCAAGTAATAGGCTTTCGAGATTTCTTCTCTACTTTATGTCTTGCAATTGAAGGGCGGTCCTTGTCTTTGTGAGCAATGGGTTTCGCAATATTTCATTCCATGGCAAAGAATCTTGGCTTCCGTCACTTGTTATCATGGCTTTTCTGCCATAACTTTTGTTATCCCTAGGACAAACTTGTGTCGTTGTCATTTCAATACTTTTCGAGCTCTTTGTCGCAATTCTTGAAATCCTATCAACACTAGATCAAAAACATGTGCAGATTTTGCCCCAAACTCTACAATGTCAATTACTACACGACATAATAGTTGCATCATAAAAACCGCGAGTCAATGGAATTTCCCGTCACTCATTTTTGCTCATCTAATAAAGCCCCTTTCTTGGCATTCCATGTCCAATGTCTCAAAATGTATTTTGGGGTAGGATTTATTGAACGTGTTCATGATGAAAAAAGGCTAACATATGTCCACAGAGGTTCCCAAAAAACTAAAACAATTTACACTTACAAAGTTGCTTTAGTTTTAGTGGCATCATATTGAACTATATATTCTTAGCTATTTTCTCTATATGCTGCTGTTGAGTGTACTTTTTAGTCACTTATGAGACTAGGTGCATTCTGACAGGTGCTGGATAAGGTTGAAGATGTGGTTATAAAGCAAATTCTTTGATAGATGCCAGATAAACAATTGCGCTAATTTATTTTATTTATTTATAATTGACTTAATTGTTTTTGTTATTACATGCATACCTTTTTTTTCACAATTTTTTTTAAATGACTGAATTTGATCTTCAAGATCAAAGATTATACGTTCTCTAATTTTTTTTTATTTTTATTTTTTAGATATTCAAAATCTGTGAAAAAAAAATTTAAGTTTTTCTTCTTTTCGAACATTAAAAATCCAAAATTTCAGATTTTTAATATCTAAAATATTGGACGGCCAACATAATAACAACTTTTTCGATCTTAAACAAAATTATTTGGATCTAGTTATTTTTTAAATTTTTGTATATTAATAATACGAAAAATCTGATATTTAGGTTTTACATATTTTCAGATACTGAAAATCCTTAAAATTCTGATTTTGGCTATCCGAAATATTGCCAGGTGATTATACAACTTTTTGGATTTTTAAAATCCAAAACTTATTTGCCATGAAATGTTCCTAATTACAAAATAATTTAGTAAATTTTAGACCTTCAAGATCATAAATTTCAGATTTTTGGATTTTGAGCTTCTAAATTTTTTAACATAACTAATTTCACATAATATTTAATTTTGTATATTCAACATCTGAAATATGTGTACTTTAGTGATTTTATTTTATTTTGTGAAAATAGGTACAAAATTAATAATAGAAAAAAATAATATCTCTCGATGTAAAAAAGAATATAATTTTCATCCTATTTATATTACACACTTATTTATCAAGTTCAATTTCAATTTCTAAAGAAAAAGTACTCCAAAAGGCTTTAACTCGAGAGACCACATGGGTAAAGGGAAAGGTTTCTATGCTTTCCCTACAACATAGAAGTTATGTCCTCCCCCTACCATCTAGCGGTCCAATTTTGATCAAGAGAGCCACTCAACGTTTGATCTATGATTCGACGTCTCAAAGTATTTTATTTTTAGTTTTTTTATACAAATTGTATGAATATGAAATTTGGTACGTGCTATCTTCTCATTGGGGCGCACCTATAAAAAATATTAAAAATAAATTTTCAATAAAATATAATGACCAAAATACCCTATAAAAATTTAGGGGGGCATTTTGGTCATTTTATTTTATTGAAAATATTTTTTTTATATATTTTTCTAGTGCGAGTTTAATAGAGAAATGGATGTCCAAAATTTGGTGTCAAAATAGTTTATAAAAAAAACTTAAAAAAATAATAATGTAGAGACGTGACATTGTGATTGGGACAATCTTAGCCCTCAATTCAAAATAAACGATTGGATAAGGGGAAGGATAAAACTTCTATGCTGTAGGGGAAGCATAGAAAGCTGGCCCATAGGTAAAAAGCATGTTTTACGTGCACGGAAGGAATTGGTTGTAAATTAGTATTTCAATTATTTTCTTTTTAAATTTATCTTAAGTAAGGACCATTAAAATAACATAGTAGTGGCGGACATTTATCTTGGCAAACTTTTCGGCACGCGATAAAAGGGATTGGGCACCGGGAAGTTGAAGATCGCGTTGTGCCCCTGCAATACCTAAATGTGCACATATTCCCTTAGGTGGAAATTTATGGGAATATTTGATGATCATGAAATTCGAGCTACAATTAAAAATCACGAGTAATTTTTTTTAAAAATCAATTTATTATTAAAAGTAATTCTTCACCCGAGGATCATAAACCTAAGAGACAAAAATTTTCGACCAAGCCAATTTAGATTATAATATATTATATTATATTTTATACTCTATTATAATATTTTATCATATAATATATTATAATATATTATGCTATTATGTTAATCTATATTATATATTTTATTATTGTAATATTACAATACATTTCCCATAATTTTCCGTCATGAACAAGAGGACAAAAGTAATACAAGAAGTCGCATATATGTGCAATGTGATTCTGCAGGAGTACACTACCAATTTGATCCCTCAAGAAAACAAAAGAAGGCAACATCGCAAATCCTCGTCCGGATAGTACTTTTGGTAACAGAATTCTCTACAAGGACTTTAAAATTAGTTTTTACACTGACAATAAATTTTGGAACTAAAAAAATGGTACTGATGATTTGTGAACAAAATAGAGTTTAAAATCTTAAATTTTCACAACATACAGTCTAGATGATTTAATACAATATACTAAATTTTTAGAGCTTAAAATCTTAATTTTTTTACGATCATAATATTTATGTCGAGATGATCGATATAAAAGTTTTTCAAAACTTGCAATTTTTGACAAGTTAAAAATTGAAGATTTACTTATTTTGAGAGGGTCCAGCCCTGTCAAACCATTTTTCCTAAAAAGAAATAGTTGTCCCATATTTTTAAATATATATTAAATATTTATTTTAGAGGTGATTACATGAACCAGCAGGCCCATATATATAAAAACAAAAGCCTGACGAGGTTCTCTCACCGAAATTCAACCTGTATTTATGGAGGAAGCAAAGTTTTGGTAAACCTTTGGGCATGTACTGTGCAATTAGTCCCTGTAATGATCGATCGGTATGAAAGGACTCGGATTTATCTCTATCAAATTTTTAGTAAGTTAAGTTTGAAATTAATTTTCATAACAAATTACGCATATAATACACATAAGTTCACCATAATACTGCAAACCTGAGGTCCACCTGTAATAAATATAGTTTAAACCTTAAAAACCCATTCCCGCTAAGTGGGGCATTTGACTCGTGTCCAACTCTACTCCACCACAACAAAAACAGAGAAGAAATACCGTAAAAAAACCCCAGCTAATACCAATAATTTAACAATCTTTTCCCATAATTCCTCTTTCTTTCTTCTTATTATTTACCTTCTCAGCCGGCATTGCTCTCTCTCTAGATTATAACTCAGTCACCATTGCTATTACCTTATGGAACCATTGACCATCAACTTTTCAATTCAAACCGTGTTCACACGGTGGACTCAACCATGCGATGCTTCTGCTGTTTTTTATGGCTCACCAATATTTACCCCTTCTGTAAGAATTGATCCGCCCATCAATAAAATAGTGGAACTAGTCAACCATCAACAACACATGGACCACTCCCCCAGCGCAGAACACACAGCAAAACCCTGGGGATTGTTGCATAGACAAATTTCATGCGTCAGGTGGTGGTAAGTAAAGGGACTCAATGTCAAAATTGAATTTTTTTTTTGGGATAAAAGATTAAAATCAAGGATTTTGTGAAGAGTTTTAATGCGGGGTGAGGGGAAATAGCGGGACCCAAAATCGTAATCAAGGGTTTTGTGAGGAATTTTGATGCGGAAAGAGGAAAGTAAAGTGACCCAAGATAAAAAACCCAGGTTTTTATGAAGAAATTTGATTCTGAAAAATGATTGAGTACTAAGAAAACAACCAAGTTTTCATAGAGATATTTGATATGGAAAGAGAAAATTATGGCCGCCAAATATCAAATTCAAGAATTTCGTGAAGAGATTTGACGTGGAAAGGGGGAAGTCAGTGATCCAAGATCAAAACCGGCCATTTCATGAAGAATTTGATGTTAGGAGAGGAAAGAACAGAGACCCAAGATCAAAACCCACCATTTTATTAGGAAAGTTTTGATGCAAAAAGTGAAGGGCTTCTCCTGAAGTCTCAATCTATTGTTTTTGATATTTGATTATTTGCTAGGAAATGGGCATGAACAGCTTCTGTGAATTGGGCCTTCTGTTAGCTTTACTGTGTTCATTTTGTTGGGTTACAACAGTTGCTCAGTGCAAGACTGGTTGCGATTTGGCCTTTGGTTCTTACTACATAACACAGGGCCAGATCTTCGGCAACATTTCCGTCCTTTTCGATGGAATCTCCTTTGTTGATATCCAGCAATACAATCCTGAAGCCTCCAGTCAAGACAGCATTCTGTTTGATACAAGGCTCAACATAACCTTCACTTGTGACTGCAACGATGGGATTTTAGGGCACACTTTTCGTTATCCATTGAAGCGAGGGGATACATACAACGGGGTTGCGAGGACTTATGCCAACCTAACTGATGTGACTTGGTTGCAGGCTGTGAACTCTTACGCTCCAACTGAGATCCCTGATAATGGCTCCCTCAATGTCACTGTGAATTGCTCTTGTGGAGATGCTGATATTTCGAGGGATTATGGGCTATTCTTGACTTACCCTCTCCGCCAGGGCGAGAACCTCTCTGGCCTTGCCTCTGCGTTTAACATCTCATCCTCATTGTTGCAACGGTACAATCCCAATGCCAACTACAATTCAGGCCGGCACCTCGTATTTATTCCTTTTAAAGGTACTTTTTTTTATGATTTCTTATTGTATTATTTTTTGGGACTTTATGAGTTTAATATCATCTACTTTGTCATGGCGTATTTTTTTTTCTTTTTATTATCATGGTAGAGCCATTTGAATGTTTTGTTTTGTGGACAAACACCAGCTTAATAACCGTAGATCAATAAGCCTACATGCTGGTTCGGTGTTTCCACATTTATTTTCTATGGAATTTGGGTTTGGATAGTATGAGCCTAAGGTTGGCCCAAATTGTAGAAGAGAATTCAGTTTATGTGATTTGAATTTTCCCTCTGTTTGATTGATTTTATATTACAACATCCCCAAATTGGAAGCTAGGTTAGCCATTTTCTGAGGAGTCACCTTCTTGCAGCTTGAAAATTTCTGTTAGTAATGCTAAATGAATTTTAAAACCGTATTGTTTTGTAGCCCATTCACCCGTAGTTATACTGCCATCATATCGACGATTCTAACCGGTTATCATCTTCTTCCTCCATAACCATCAAAGAGTTGGCACTTTATAATAGTACAAGACATTGCAAGTTACCCGGCAGGGATGTTTCCATCCCTGTTAATTGCATATCCTCATTAGAACATAATTTATAATAACTTTTTACAGAATCCAGTAATGATGTGCAAATTGCTCCCTGACTTACTTCTATGATGTGCAAATTCCTGCCTGACTTACTTCTATTAGTGATATCATGAGACATGAACAGTTCCTACATCTGAGTGTGGTAGCATGAATCCCTTATTTCCTCTGGGTGGGTTAGCTGTGGGATTTGAACCTGGGATGTAGTGCGAGCACAAATATTGCATAGGGAAAATTTAATTGTCTTGCTTTGAACTTTATGCTTGAAATTCTGAAGTTCTGCTCTTACATGATGGATTTGATATAATTATTTCAGATTCAAGTGGCAGTTATCGCCCCTTGCAATTAAGGTAAAGCTTCAGCAGAGAGATATGCTTGGCTGTTCATTCAAATGTTGCTTTCTATTAGTCTGGTCCTTTATTTAAAGTTGGCTAACTTTGGACCTTTTTCTTTTATTGCAGCAATGGAGGTATGGAACCCTGAACTTGATACTGTTTGCAACTTTGGAGTCATAGTTTTCATTATTTACATGCATGTCTATAAAACATGACTCAGATATTATTTATACCCAACATTCTGGTAACTTTGTGATGTCTTTGAGTTTCTCACTGTCCCTAACAACTGAACTCTAGCAGGAATTCCTGCGGGAGCTGTTGTTGGAATTGTTGTTGCAGGAATAGCAGCTATGTCAATTTTGGTAATTTGCTATTTTATGGTTTACAAGAGAAAGAAAACAAAGGCGTCGTTACTTTCATCACCATTTGAAGATGCCCCTATTAATGACTCACCATATCCAGGTAGTTTGTAGGTTTGAGTGTTCCTATGGTGATTGGCTTTTATCTGGAATATATTTTTATAGAGCATGTTATCATAACTCAGTGGCTGTTGCTTTTTATGCATGCATCTTCTGCTCACAATATTAGATGCTTGCTTTTAGGGTATCGGGTACTCATTGCAAATCTGTCCCGTACTTACAGCTGTTATCTTAGAGTTCTTCATTATCTCATTAACCAAAATACTGGACCTCCATTTCTCATGGTCAGGGTGATGCATTCTTTATTGCTTGAAGAGTTAGGCTTCCTCCTAACATTATTCGCCATTCTATACTTGCTAGAAGAAAAGGAACCCATGGTTCACCAGATGCCTGCAGATAATTGTCCAAAACAAGGCCATTTGAGTGTGAAGTGGTTGAGCACTTAGATCAGTATTTCTTGCTTGTAGCTTAACTTGCATAGAAACCTGATTGTAATAAAACTAAATTTTGGGGTTTTTTCATTTAACTACGTATGATGCTGAAATTGTTGTCTTAAGTGCTCCATACTCATAATTGTTAGGGGTTCTAGTCGATTATTGCTAACTAAAAAGGTGAGCATTAAAAGACTTAATGTCAAACCTAGGCACTTTTTATACTCTAGGGTTTTATAGTGCAGAGGAAAGTCAGATTGTAGAAAATGAAAATGGACCAAATCATAGTCCAGTAGGGTTTCCCCATAGTATGTATGAGATAGATTACATGTTCATTTACAGTAATTGCATGGGTCTCCTTGGACTATAATGACACTCTTAGCGCTACAATAACAACACGATCTTGAACACTCCCTCCCAAGTTGGTGCATCGATGTCAAGCATGCCCAACTTGGAATTAAGCATGTGCATACGAATCTTTCCTGCAGTTTCGATGAAGATATCAGCTAGCTGATCTGTGGTCTTCATACATGGGGTAAATATGAGCTTACCAATCGCTTTTTCACGAGGAACATGACAATTAACCTGAATACGTTTGGTGTGCCTTGGAAAAATGGATTAGATGCAGTGTGTATTGCTGCCTCGCTTATCACAACAAAGTGGGATTTGTGAGATGATATTGATTGCCATATTTGAGAGAAGTGCTCTACTGTCTACACCAGAAATACTCACAAGTTGTAGAAGCCATTGCATGATACTAACCTCTACACAAGATCAGGCCACATCATGCTTCTCTAGGTTATCAGATTGCCTCCAATAAAGGTGAAATGTATGTGGTAGAATGTCTATCAACAGGACACTTTCCTAGTCAGCACTAGAGTGTCCCAATAAATCAAGTCTTGCACCACGGGAAAACAGAAGTTCTTAACCATGGAGATGACTTGAGATAGCGCAAGATCCTGGTGACAGCATTCATATGTGTAGATTAGGGTACATGTATGAATTGACTAACAATAGCCACATCATGAGTGTTATCAGGTCCAATAATCATTAAATAGACAAGTTTCCCAACAAGTCTCTGATATTGTTCTACATTTTCCAAAGGAGTACTAGAAGTGAGCTTCGACTTACTGTGTGAGTCAATAGGTTTCAATCCCGGCTTCCCAATTTCTTTAAGTATATAGGGAACATTTTTATGTTCAGAAATGAAGTTCTCTCGTCGTGGTTAAACTGCCTCAATACCGAGAAATAGAGGGAGTCAAATCCTTGATGTCAACCTTATGATGCAGGTAGCACTTGAGACTTGCAATACTCTCTCAGTTATCACTTTAAGGACAATGTAATCAACATAAACTAGAAGTATAATAGTACCTTGAGGTTGCCAGTTTGAACAAGTCTTCCAATTGGGGGATTGATGTCTTGAGAATACTATGGAAGTAGAGTTTTCTTTTGAAAAAGGCAAGGGCAGTATGGATATTATGCCTTTTGGTCGGTCTCATTATGAATTGGGTTCTTGAAATATTGTTTGGAGGGACATGGAGGTTATCCTGATAATGATAGGCCCCTTTCTAATGATATTGGGATACCATATGCTGTGAGGGGCATTGATGGAATTTATGAAGCACAGAGAGGGTTCTTTATTGAGAAAAAGGTACTTATTCGGAGGGATTCAGAGGTAATTGAGGACAATGATGGGGTTAGTTGTAATGATTGGGAGGCCATCTAGTGAGGGGCAAACTTGAAATTTATGAAGAGAAGGGGGGTGTTTAATTGAGAAAAATGAACAAGATAAAGCGGATGAGAACATAATGATATTTTTGGGAGCTTATGAAAGACTTTTGGAAGGGAGTCAGAGTCTATAAAGGGATGGCATATAATTCATCATACCCAATCAATGAGGCTCACTGAGTACTTCGAGTCAAGTATGAATACAGTACTAGGGTGCAGCGGGGGAGAGAATAATGTGGCTGGGTTTAAATCATTGTGCTCTATCCCTTGGGAGGAGATACTAATGGTATTTCAGTTTGAGCGGCATGACCATTGTGTAAAAACTTGAGTGAGTCATCATCTTGTTCTGATTTGTTGGCTGTTATGAGGAGAAGAAGAGAAACGATATGATGAGATATCAGACCGTTATAAGAATGAAGAAGGAGATTTCAACATATTTAAGGGGATCTTGCCCAGTTCATGGGTAAAGTTGATTTAGAGGTAGGAATGCAATTGTACAACATCATAGAGAATACTGGAGGCAAGGGTGGGAAGCGAAAAGATTGAGGAACTAGAGAACTAAACGGGGAGGAGGGTTTGGGAGGGAGATATATGAATGGGTAGGAGCATCTAAGGAAGATTTTTCGCATGAAGATATTATTGTGGGACATCTGGGGTTCAAGGTACCAGGAGTAAAAGAGGAATGGGAGGACACCTTTTCAAAAGCATTGGTGAGAGGTGGCTATGTTGTAGGAACCAAAGTTGGGGCTGTTGATAGGGTGTTGGTGAGGGTGTTATAGGGTTCATCAAAAGTGGGATTGGATTTGGTTCTATCTCGGGGGGGCACTGGGGTATCTTGATGTTATGGGATTCACAAGTTTTGACTAAGGAAGGGGAATTGTCGTTATCTATAAAAATTTCAAGTGTGATAGATGGATTGGTATGGTTCTCATGTCCGTATATGGTCCTAATGATTTTGGTGAGAGAGGTCTTGGGCAGAATTGTATGGAGTAAGCCAAGGTGGGATCAGCCATTGTTACCTAGTAAGGGCTTCAATGTCATTTGTTTTCACATGAAAGGTGGGACGAGGTGTAGAATCATAACTAGTGTGAGGTGCTTTTCAGATTTGGTGAGTTGCCATGGGTTTAGTGGATGTGCTTTTGCAAGGGGCACACTTTACATGGTCCACTGGGGTGAATCCAGCCATGTCTAGATTGGATTGGATCAGTTTCTACTTTTAAGTGGGTGGGGCACAAAAACTTTTCTATAATACTTATGTAGCTACCCTAAAACAGACTCTGATCATGTTCCCATTTTACTGGATGCTTGGTCCTTGTCTTTTGGACTTGCATCATTCAGGTTCAAGAATTTGTGGTTGGAAGCATGGGAATTTCAAGACATGGTCAGAATTTAGTGAGAGTCCTCTTATGTGGTTGGATGGGCTGCTCTTCAATCATCTAATAAACCAGGGAGTTTGAAAGAGATGTTGAAGGAATGGATCCGGTGATAGGAAGAAGACTGCTTTGCTGGAGTTGCAAGTCCTGGACCAAAAGGAAGAGGTCCAAGGGCTTGCTGAAAGGCAAATTGTGGATAGGGCTTGTAGTTTGTTAGATTATCAGATTTTGCTAAAGCAAGAGGAGATTCATTGGCATCAACAGTGTAGAATTAGATGGTTGGAAGGAGATCAAAATATCCCCCATCTTTCTACATCTGTTAGGAAGCAGGCTTAGTGTATTTCCTCCATTGAGGTGTGTGAGGAAGTGTTTCAGGAGCAAAATGGGGCGAATGTGGATTGCGGACTTCTTTAAGAGACTTCTCTTAGGATAGTTATTCTCAAAACCAAGGTCGTCGATGACTTGCAGTTTGAGATAATTTGGGCTATCTTATTTGGGCTATCTTGGAAATAAGTGGGCAATGAGTATATATGGTTTGGGTATGTATCTTATGCATTTCAATTGTCCTACTAAAATATTTCCTTGTGCACCAGTTATAGAAGTGGTCCATTAAGTCATAGCGATGTCCTTCAAATAGTTGGACTGAGTAACTGAAGCCCCTTGCTATGTCGATCAATTAGGCAGGGGCTATCCATGGAATCTGAATAAGTGAGCCATCAGGCATGCTGCACCACCCTTTTACCCACAAGGCATAGCATTAAGCTTGAAGCTTTATGGAGAACCATTCTAAAATTAGTTGTTTTCCCAGAAGTTGTCTGAATGGTTAGGTTGAAGGCTCTATGCACATCTATTAAACAATTATGTTAAAATTTACTGGTTAATAGAACTTTTGAGTTGGTTTGGCGTCCTTGTTTGTTAGTTTTTGATGTTTCCTCTTATTTATTTCTTCCAATGCCATGCATAAATTGTGAGAGGGACATGTCTTGCCCAAATGCATTAAGTATTGCCATTTGTTGATTTGAGGAATTCTAATGCATGATTGTGTGCTTTGACCAACTGTTATCAATTATTTTGGGTGAATTAGTTCTTATGGTTACGATGAACTGAAGCCAAGCTATTCTTGTGTAAACCCTCTTTCTTATTTTATCATGGGAAAAATAGTAGTACTATTTGATATTTTTCTGATTCTAATAATTAAATTATCTTTTATTATTTATATTCTTAAATAGTTTCTTTAGGTACCAAGATTGTGAGATGTTATGACATTAGAACATGTCTTAGTAACAAAAGTTTGTGTGACTGCAGGTTCATTGAATGCCTACGATAAAAGTACTGAATCGGTTACAGTTGTTGGTGGGGTGCCCCCTGGGCTCACTGGCCTTACTGTGGACAAGTCGTTAGAGTTCTCTTATGAGGAGCTTGCTTCAGCTACAAATGGGTTCAGCATGGCTAATAAAATTGGTGAAGGTGGCTTTGGGTCTGTTTATTATGCGGAGCTTAGAGGAGAGGTCTGTACATCATCCTATTATAATTTTCAGTACCTTTTGTATGAACTATGTATAGTCTTTGTGTGAGTGTCTAAGGAACGAAAATACATACAAGGGAGTACAATGTATACAAAGACTGATCAATACAACTTCGAAATTTCAACAATACACTTGTATTGCGTACAGCAAGGTTGCTGCTACCACAGTGACATAATGGCTTCAAAATACACTTTAAAAGAGAGGATACAATGCTATTTAGGTCCCTTATATATCAACAAGTCTATCCACAAAGATAGAACACAAGACTACACATGATTGGTGTGCATTTTGAAAATTCAACAACACTCAATCTTATAATGCAAAATTATACATCAATTGGCACATGAAAATACATCAAATCAAGATCTCAATTACATAAACATGTGATTGCTCAAGTGTAGTGTGTATCAAGACCATGGGAAGCCATATGGAGCTCTCGGGTGCCTGTTTGGCGCTTAGCTATGTGCCAATGGGTGACATGCGATGACATCATTCAAATTCCTGGCCAATTCATTATTTAAGAATGGGAAGCCTAGCATCTACTGATATATACATCAATCATGGAAGGTTTTTGCAGAAATTTAAAGATCTTGCAAGTGGAAAAATAACGGAGTGATCCGAGGCTTTAGAACACAAAACCGGATCTAGTTTCTTCGCAAAATGTCACTTAGAAATTCGGCATAATCTCGCTTAGAAAATCAGACAATTTAAGGTAGTAATGAGGTGATCTAAGTAACTGATGTGAGTTCGAAAACTCAGAAAAATCAGTCAATAAAAGGTTCGAAAATTCAATTAGGAATGCTCAAAGAAAACTAGCTCAATTCACACATGGAGGAAGCATATTTGAACATGGATTAAGTGAGAACAAAAGGAGAATCAAATGATGATCAACAAAAGAGATTGTAATGCTGCTGTAATTGCAGAATTACAACAGAGAGTAAATGATCTAAATGGTCGAGAATGAAAAGCCTTACTCAATTAATGAAGGTCACTTGACTTGTTGATCCATGGAATGAGCTATGAACCTTCGATCACCATTAATGGAGTTCGAATTCTCCTTAAAGGGGTCTGCTCTCTTTCAAAGGTTAAAGATGAAGTTTAGAGAGAGAGAGAGAGCTTAGGCATGCCAAATTTGAGAGAGGAGAGAGAGTGGGACGTGCCACTTTGTAGGGAAGGTTTTAGTGAGAGAAATTCATGGGTAAAAATGATCTCAAGGGGGGTATTTATAGCCTTTCCAAAGAACATGGGATGATATGCTCCTAGATGATGAATCAAGGCCTTCTATGTCATCTACCAAAGGCTACAAAGAGAGGTATGATCCTAGCCCACCATCCACCATCAACCATCTTAATGTGTGGCATGGATTTAAGAACCTTATCCTCCCTTTAATTCACTCCAATTTCCGTTGTTATCAAAATGTCTATGCTCTAGATATTTTATTAAACAATAAAACCATGATGGAGGGTATGCCCTTATGGTCTTTTGACAAAAATCCCAACAAAAAGAAGATTTCAAAATTCCCTACATTTTTCATGAGCATGTGGGATCAATAAGAACATGCCACATAAGGCAAGTGGTTATGTGCACAATGACCATGTGCCCTTAGGGTTAGAATTAATATTTCAAACCCTATACCACTTCTAGAATGTCACATACATGTGCACAAATCAACTTGCTTTAGGCATGTAACATGTGCCAAAAAACAATTTTTCAAAATCCACCATTTAATGAAAAATTAAAATACATGGTAAAACAATAAAACAACTTTAAATAAAATGACAAGGGGGTCCCCCATGGGCTTGACATCACCCCCACGTCATCTCCACGTGGGGGAGCATGGGGCCCCATGGGGTTGGCATGTGGACACCCATTGGCCATTTGAGCGTCCCGTGTGGGTCCTGGGGGACTGCCCTTGATTGTCATTTTATTCAAACAAATTTGAAAAAAGGTTTTTTCTTGCTCAAAAAAATCCACAAAAATTCCCATAAATCCACAAAAATAATTTTAAATTATTTTTCATCAAAACAAATCATTTGATAATGATTAAAAACATTTACACGAGAAATTATGATCCTTGGAAATGAATTACAAAACGGAGTACTCCACTTGGTTAGACCCGGAATCCAAAGTCACTTTCTCAGAAATGACCCAACACACTCATGACCCACAATGTTAAATCAGGGACCGAAGATGTTAGTCTATCAAAGTCAAGTCGATGTGTGATTCTAAATCCCCAAGGTTACATGGATTTCAGGTGCACCCCCTAGAGGACATGCACACAAAACAAAGTGCGGGGGTTCCTCTCTTGGCACATGTGCATAGCTCTATCCAGTGGATTCGTGGAAGAGTAGGCTTCACATGAATTGCGACTATATATGCACATGCGACGAGAAGGTTCTAAGAGTCAGGGATTTAGGCCAATGCCTTCTGCTGGGCAACCTTCCCATACAGGACTTTCAGTCATCAAGCTCATACGAACATCATATTGTCCTGGCCTATCACATAGTTATGAGGCACATATTAAACATATCATAACAACCTACCCTGACTTAGAGGTAACTCTTAACTCTCTCTGTACCTTCTATAGACCAATCTTCCTCATGACCGAATCGGAGTTTCGTGACTCTTGGTCCCAATGTGCCAAGATCCTAGAATCATGTCACTCTTATACTCCCACTCAAGTAAAGAGCTAATGAAAATGAAAGAATTTAGGGCCTTGAATGGACATACTTCCAACACTTTGTGAAGTTAATAAATTTGCTACTTATTGATGTGGTTTCTCATTTAGATAGTCATGTGGTTTCTCATTTAGATAGTCAAAGAATGTAATGGATGTATGTCCTCAGTACTAAAGCTGTGAAGCAAGATGCCTCAATATTTCAGCTTTCATATTACAACAGTTTTTGAGTTAGATTACCATGCAATATATTGACTAGTGTGGCACTAGATTAACATAGACATAATTTCAATCTTGATGGAAATGGTTCTCTGCTGAAAATTTCCTATTTCCTATTTTCTGTTGTATCTTCAATGGAGACTGCTTAATTTCCCAGAAATACCCAATTATGAGGCTTATCTGAATTGAAAGTGTTCCCAGTACTAAAGCTGTGAAGCAAGATGCCTCAATATTTCAGCTTTCATATTGCAACAGGTTTTGAGTTAGATTACCATGCAATATATTGACAAGTGTGACGCTAGATTACAGAGACGTAATTTCAATCTTGATGGAAATGGTTCTCTGCTGACAATTTTGCTATTTCCCATTTTCTGTTGTATCTTCAATGGAGACTGTAATTTCCCAGAAATACCCAATTCTAAGGCTTATCTGAATTGGTTTCAATGACCAGTCTATTGTAGACCTCAATGGTGATTGCGGTTAACTCATTCGACATAAGAATGTGAAAGAATTCGAGTACTGACGGGTGGACTTTCAGCAATCAGAAGTCATAACCCATACTAGGACAGATAAATGTGTTTCTTGTGGAAGAGTTGCGGATCTGTTGAACTATGCAGACCTTTCATTGACACTCATGGTTCTGTAAAGCGAGACAACTGTTCTCTTAAGTAATAAAGATTATGTTCAGTGTCTCTGTCCATGTTGATGTATGATTCTACAAATCTTGTATCTTCTCCCTTTCCTTTTGTGGCCTACTGGACAATGAATACAATCAAGATAGTCACCATCTTACTATTTCCCATTCTATGCTTGGGTGCGTGTCTCCTTGGCATGTGGGAAACTGCACCTGAAGTGTTTAACTGTTTCCCAACATTGTAGGTGTCTGATCTTTGTCACCTATGTCAAATGTTGCTTATACATCAGAGACACAAGCCATTAATTTGATTCTTTGTGCGAGATGGGGACAGATGAATAACATAGTAGTTGCTTGGGTTAGGTTATGGATTCTCTAGAGTCTAGACCAATCTGATTGTAACTGGAGCAATTCCTATGCTACTTGCTCTGAAAAATTAAGGTGTGATCTTCCACTTGCTTGTTCAGATGTCCTTAAACAAGATGAGTTATAATAATGCTAATAACATGTAACGGTTGCACCACTGTCACTCAACACATAAAAAGTAATTAAAGAGGTGTAATCTCCACACTTGGTCATGGATCACCTGAGCTGCTGCCTTCTCTCCCTCTATCTTTCATTAAAACATTTTGCCTTGGTTTATGATATAAATTATGAAGGTTGCACCACCACTGTACTTTGGATATAGTGTTTTTGAAATCCTTTCTGATTTTCACTTAATGTTTACTGATTTTTCTTAATGTTTAAACCAAAATCGATGAAGAAAAACATAAAAGTTACGTGCATACCCTAATTTCAGTATGTGACATGAAGATAATGTTTATTGAATTAGATATTTATGGATATCGATCTGAATATCATGCATTTGTTTCTTCTACAAAATCAGAAATTTTTAAGTTAATTACCATGAATTTCTTTATGAATAATGAATATGCAAAATTATAGATCCTTGAATGTAAAAAGTCATGGAAAAATGTGTTACGATAGCCAGTCCTTTTGTGGGAGTGATCAATCTGCGCATAGAACTTTATGAATGTGTGTGTGTGTGTGTGGGTGTGTGTGTGTGGGTGGGTGGGTGGGTGGGTGAATGCTTGTGGTCCTCCTAGAATAGCCTTCATCAGTCATATATTAGATAATCACAGCGATGCACTTTCTATATGGAATGTAGATCCTATAGTCTCTCTAGGATTTGGAAGTTCCGCATGGAGGTAATTTTTGAAGGTCAGACTTGTTTCGTGTCTTGGAAAGACTTTGCGAAGTACGCCATTACATTGTTTATACTGTTCCATTACTGACTAGATCACCATTCAAAACTAAATTATCCTTATGGTGGGCCAATGCCTCCCTTTTTCTTCTTTATAGTCTGGATTCTATTGAATGATAGTTCTCTTGATGTTCAATGTATGAATCAGCCTCCATAGAAATTGCAATTTCTTGATATGTTACTAATGTGCAGAGAGCAGCGATTAAAAAGATGGATATGCAAGCATCTAGAGAGTTTCTTGCTGAATTGAAGGTTTTGACCCGTGTTCATCACTTGAACCTGGTAAATAGCCCTTCCGACTCATGTGCATTATTTTTTCATATTGTCTATTTAACCTATATTTCTAATCTTGTTGAATGAGATTTACTTATTTGGATATTTGTTTTTCCTAAGACAGTTTTTGTATTTCATGGAAAACATGTGAAATGGAAAGGCCTTACTTCTTAAGAAGGGTATATGTGTAGGCAACTGCAGTATGATTATTGTATAGGTGCTAGTCTGTGAAGGATCTCTGTGGACTCTTTTCAGATTGTTTATATATGCAATCATCGTGCACTTATTTTTGCCAATGTATCTTTGTTTGGATCTCATGTTGAGTTTGGTTGTCTAAACTGGAAAAAGGTCGGGGACTATGGTCTGTATTCCTGACGCGGAAATCTCATTGTTATGAAAAGACAATGTTTGAATGTGCCACAAAATATCCACAAGAATCTAACTTCAAATTCAGTGTCATAATGAGCAAACAAATCAGATTCTGTTTGTTAAAAATAAGCATCTAGACTTACTGAGAATCCTATATTGACAGCAGCGATAAAGTTGCTACTAATAATAGTGAAACTTATTTTGGACTGTAGATTGTAACCTTAGTCCGTAAACGTTTTTGATGGATATCCATTTACCATCTTGAAGGAGGGGAGAAGCTTGATACACATTACGATAGTGATATGGTAACATTGTTAAGGGCACTTTGATACTACCAGTAGTTTCTGCTCAGTATTTTCCCCTCATTTAATCTTTTCTAATGTATGGGATTCTAGTCATTTCCCCTCTTTGGTTCTTATGATCCCAGGCAAATAATGTCATTCAGTTATCTCAAAATATTTTTTTCATGTAAAATAATCCGGTTTTTTGCCTGGTATTCTAGCGGGGATTTGTGTAGGTACACTGCCTGTTTTCTTAACTTTATGAAAACATATAATAGATGGGGAGCAAGACGTTGTGTTATGTATCATTTATGATGCACCTCACTTCAAGTCCCTCTCTATGACTTTATATACACAATGACCTCATCACATTTTCTCGATCTCACTCACTGTCAAGTCCACTGGAATTTTGTGTTTCCCATAATTTATATATTTTATGGCTTTCATCAAATAGCTGGGATAAGGCTCGGATGATGATATGATGATATGATTTTAATGCTTTCATTCCTTAGTGGATTATCTTTGTTTTTGGGACATTATTTCGAATTTTCCATATCGTCTCCATTAGTACCCCCTGAACGGTGTGATGATGATTTTCTTTTGCCCATATGTTTCTTACTTGCAATGGGACCCAAATTGTTGTTGGGGAGAGAAGCATTTTGAAGCTTGTTGTCAAACTTCTTTTGGAACCAAATTGCTAGGAGGCTTTGGATTTTTCAGCAGGCTATCACTTTGGTGTTGAATCTGTTGGAGTTGTGGCCTTTCAAGGCCTTGAACTCCAGCATCTTATTGAAAGTGATAGTGTCTAGGAAGCTCTCTGTATAACACTTGAACTTGATACTCAACTTAAAATTTTACAAGCAACAATTTCATGCGCAAGATTCCATAACTCTTACTCACTGTTACAGCCACAAATTTTAACTTACAAAGACTCAAATATCACTGAAAAATGAAAGAATTACAACTCATTAGTCTATCTTGACCCATATAGTTAAGGGCTTCATCCATGCATATTTTGACTTAGTTTCCATGAACTTTTTTGCTTGAATTTTAGAGTAATTTTGGTTAATATTTCTCTGAGATTTTCATGATCATATCAGTCACTTAGATCTTCTTTTTGACCCCTTGAATTGTTGGTTTTATAAGAGGAGACTTTACCAAAATTTTGTGAACCTGTGAACTCAATTGAACCGGTTGTGTTTTAAGAGCCCGGTTTTCTGCCACGATTTTCTCATTTGATTTGATCTTTAGATCTTTGCAAATCCTGCCATGTTGTAAGCGTGTATCAGTAGATGCTTGACTTCCCACTTGTCAGATAATGAATTGGCCCGATTTTGAGGTATGCCATCTCATGTCATCCAATGGCACATAGCTAAAACCCAAGGTCGTAAACCAGGCACCAGGGAGTTCTGATTGGCTTCCCATGGTCATGATGCATTGCACACTTGAGCATATGTATGTTGATGTAATGGAGTTCATGTTGTGATGAGTTTTTATAAGTTCATTGATGTATAATGTTTTTCGTAAGTTTGAGTAGTGCTGAATTTTCAAATACACACTATAGTTTTATGATCTCTTTTTGTGGCTTGTTTTGTTCATGTGTAAGGGACCTTTATTGAGTTGTATCCTCTCTTTTGAGTGTTTTTAGAAGTCAATAGCTCACTGTAGTTACAATGACCTTGCTATAATTTGTTTTTGCAAGTTGTATCCTCAAGTGTATTTGAAAATTTAAAGGTATATTGGCTTGTATTTTGTCTACATTGTAGTCCAAGTTAACAAAATTGGTTTCTATACACTCACAACACGTACTATGAGATGTATAGGTTTTAATTGGCCTCTTTATCTTTTCAACATGTGCCGACACACGACACAGCAAAAGTAGGCTTGTCTATGCAACACTGGTTACAACATGCATGGTTTCTGATTCGTCTCTTTATCTTAGACATGTCAATGAAACTTCTGTATTGCCTATGATTTTCTTGCCCTAGCGGATATCTTGGTTTTATCAAAATCACCTAATTGTTTTCTTAACAACCTGATGTAGGTTCGCTTGATAGGATTCTGCACTGAGACTTGTCTTTTTCTTGTTTATGAGTTCATTGAAAATGGAAATATAAGTCAACATCTACGGGGATCAGGTGAGGACTTCTCCGAACAGGTCGACTGGTCAATTTTCTTAATCCAACACTCATTGTAAGTTCAAAACAGTGATTTTGTAACTATAAGCTGTTGTAATTGTCTTTGTTGTTATTACTGGACTTCATTTGCAGACGGAAGAGAGCCACTGCCATGGTCAGCCAGATTGCAAATTGCACTAGACTCAGCAAGAGGTCTCGAATATATTCACGAACACACTGTACCTGTATATATCCATCGAGATATCAAATCAGCCAACATATTAATTGACAAAAACTTTCGTGGGAAGGTATTTATAAGACTGAAATAAGATCTCTTTGATTCCTTGATGTTGTCATAATGTTATCTCCCTTGCAGGTTGCTGATTTTGGATTAACGAAACTAACTGAAGTTGGAAGTTCCTCACTTCCAACACGCCTTGTGGGCACCTTTGGATATATGCCTCCTGAGTAAGATACAAAGTACTCTATTTTTGATAGGTTTCTCTTGAATTATTTAATGGGTTATGATTGCTTACCACTTAGTTGTCAACCTCTAGTGGGAGGGGTATGAACTTGTGCTTCCGTGGGATTTTTGCATGCAGACACACTGCCTTTATGCCTGTTCACTATGGATAAAAGCAGAGACTTCTATCCTAGGGATGTTTTTAAGGCATTTGTGCTCCTGCAGATTTTTTTGCATTCATACCATGCCTGTCTACTTATACCTGTTAAGTATGGAGAAATGCGTAGACATACATCCTATGTACTCTTTAGACATTTGTATGATTTGCATTTATCAGCCTTTTCACTTTTGTTTATGGATTGGTTACCTTTGATTGTAATTGTTAGATAACTAGATTTTAGGATGTTTTAAATTCTTCACTGTGCTGTTTGGGTCTGTTTGACAAATAAAATTTGAAAATTATAAAATTTCATAAAGCTCTAAAGGTTTTGCTGATTTTTCTTATCTTGTGATTCTATATTATCATATTGTTGGTTTGTTTGTGTCTATTTGACTTAGTATATTTCATCATTTGAAGGAGAACAAAAGATTTGTGATTGTTTGCTTACCAAATTTAAATCTATTGACTACTATAGACACCCAACTTTTGAGCAAGAATTTTAGAACCTAACTGACCAAAAACCTCGTCCCCAAACAATAGGAAATCTCAAAATCTTTCCAACAGTCCAAGGAGTACCTCAATCCGACCTATGGTTGAGGAGATATGGTTGATTTTTTGAATAAATCCCAAAATTCCATTCTAGTCCCTAGCATACTTAATATATGCACTCATATTGCTTCATCGTGTTAAAATCCTTTGTTATGTAAGTTTTGGACCTAAGTGTCCTAATTATATTTGTATAAGTAATTTTGTCCATATCATAGATTTTAATAAAATATAAGGCTGAGAGGTTCATGAGGGTGGGTTGAACCTCATGGCTTTCTCTTTCCTCTCATATTTCTCATATCTCTCTTCTCTTCTTCTTCTCTTTCTTTTTCTCTTTTCTCTCTATATTCTTTGACATGTTATCAGAGTTGATCATTTACTTTTATAGAATCTTTTCTTTCTTGATTTCTTTATCTTTTCCTTTCCTTTCATCTTCTCCTTTCCTTTCATCTTCTTTTTTTTAGCCCTTCCCTTAATTAGCAAAAAAAGAAACAGCGAGAGAAATCGTGATCGTCCCTTTTCTTCCTTTTTTTTAATCCTAAAACTACCATAATTCGGGTCGGGAAGACCCGACTAACAGATACCCCGGTTTGTGAGAGCCCAGGACCGAAGACTGCTCTCTCGGGAACCACAGAGCGCGTGGGCAGTACGCGTGCTGGAAGCGGGTAGGGTACCAACTAATGAGAGAGGAATTATGGTGTGAGGCGGGACTTTACCTCACCTTGGGTCGGTGACGCGCTGGGGCTGCTCGCATGGGTGCCCTCTTAAATCACGATGGACAGCCCCCTAGGCCTGAGGCCGGTTCGGCGTCGACTCCCTTGACTGTTTTTTGAGTTTCTACAACCACACACACGTGAGATGTCTAGACAAGCGGGTCATGAGACCTTGACTTGTCGTTAGGTGAGTATATTTTACAAAGGAAAAAAAAGGGGATGGTGTTGCATAGTCCGTGTTAATCCAACAACGTCACAGCGTCTTCTCAACAAAGGACTCATGGTATTCTTAAGAGAGAGGAAAAAAGGGAGGTGAGAGGGCAGACAATGAGTGGAGGAAGAATCAAAGAGAGGGAAGAGGGAGAGAGATGAGAACCCAAAATGGAGAGAGGGAAGCAAGGAGAGAGAGAAGAGCTAAGAAAGAGGAGAGGGAAAGAGAGGAGAAAAGATGAGAAGAGGGAGAGAGGGGTCGAGAAGAGAGAGAGTGTGAGAAGAATGAAAGAGAGCGAAAGGAGAGACAGAAAGAAGAGATAAGAAAAGAGAGAACAGAGAGAAAAGAAGAAGAGGGAGAAGAGAGAGAGAAAGTTAAGGGAAGGGAAGCAAGACAACGACTTAGGCCGCCGCCTAATAGTGTCTGCCTTAAGGACGCTTAGGTGTTTTTTCCAAAATGCCGCCTTGGCAGTCAGGCGGATGACTTTTTTGATCATTGATTATGCCTACTACTTCCCTTTCTCCGTCGTCTTTATTATACGTCCTAAAGTTTCCCTTTAGTTTTCAAATGAGACCAGCTTTGTTTTATTGGGCAGAATGTTAGGCAGTCAAGGAACAACATACCCATAGAATGAGTGTAGCTGAGATAAGGATGTTGAGATGGATGAGTGGCATGACAAGAAGGGATGGAATTACAAATGAATACATTCGGGAGAATTTAGGTGTGGAACCAATAGGCAATAAGATGAGAGAAAATAGACTTAGGTGGGCTGGTCATGTGTAGCGCAGACCCAGTACAATATCTATTAGGAGGTACAAGTTAGTTCAAGTGGAAGGCTCAAAAAGGACAAGGGGTAGGTTCAAAAGGACATGGTTGGAAGTAGTGAGAAAAGATATGACCCCAATTAGTTGGGAAAAGGCTTCGATGACCTTTCAGGATATAAAGACAAAGTGGACGATTGGTGGTTGGTATCAGTCAGGCGGCTTGTACTACTTGCATCATAACCTCATTGCTGATGCTCATCACTCTACTGATTCTCCTTACTTATGGCATTGTTAACTGGGTCATCCTTCTCTCAAGACTAATAGGTTTCATGTTGAGTCAATTTGAACTTGCTCGATTTGTTCAATTGTGGCCTGAACTTGAAGTTGTTCGTCCCTTCTTTAGAGTCTGTGTTTGCTTTAGAGTGTGAAACTTGTCAGTTGGGAAAACATCATAGGGTGTCATTTTGTCCTAAAGTCGACATACGGAGACGTTCCATTTACTATGGTTCATTATGGTATATGGGGTCCAACTAGAGTACAAAGTTTGTATGGTCATAAGTGTTTTGTAACTTCCATGGATGTTTATACATGAATGACATGGTTATATTTAAGAATGGGGTTTCAATGAGTCGGCCGACTCATATGTAGGTTTGCAGCCCCCCACTAAAATTCATTCTAGATGATTTTTTTTCCAGTTTTTTTTTTGTAGATTCCTCATCTAGGCCAAGATGATCATAAATATGAAAAGAAAAATAAACTTCTAAAATTAAAAATATAATTTTTTCAATATTTTTATGCATCGTCCACATCTTATTTATGGACAATACACTTTAGATAACGTCCATCTTTAGGTTGGACGTTTGCAAGTCAACGGGCTTTTGCGCTTGCTGACTCATGAAACAATTTTCCTATATATAATAAAAGAAAGATCTTTGATTTTCTTCATTTTTAAATTGTTTTACAAGGAGATCCATACTCAATTCAATAAGAATGTGTGTATTTTGTGTTCTGATATTCCTAAAGAGTATATTTCTAAAGAATTCCATAATTATTTTACTGAACATGGAAATTTGCACCAAACTTCTTGTGTGCGTAGTCCTCAATAGAATGGAGTTGCTGAAAGAAAAAATCAATACTTACTTGAAGTAGCTTGTTCTCTGCTTATTAATATGCATGTTCAAAAGGTTTATTGGGGAGATGCCTTATTGACCGCATGCTATTTAATTAATCGTATGCCTTCTTCAGTCTTAAATTGAAAAGCACCTCACTGGGTTCTCATTCCTTATACTCTACTGTTCATTGTTCCTCCTCGAGTTTTTGGGTGTGTTTGCTCTGTTCCTATGTTATGTATTGGTAATGATAAGCTAGATCCCCGGGTGTCACGTGTATCTTTTTCAGGTATTCATATTTCCAAAAAGGTCAGTTATCATCTTGGTTTACATAAGAAATTTGTTTGTGCTGATGTTACCTTTTTTGAAAATACTCCATACTTTTCAAAAGAGAGTTTCCATGTTCCTCTTTCTATTCCTGTTCAAGAGCAGCCCATAAAGGTTTACACCAGAAGAAAAATTCAGGTTGGATATCCCCCACCAACTCAACCGGCCTTTCAATCATCATCTTCGTCTGCTGCTCCACGTCCTTCTTGTGATAATGATTATCTTTTGCCATTCGTAAAGGTAATAGATCTTGTACTCATTATCCAACTGCATATTTTATTACCTCCACAAATTTGTCTCTATCATATCAAAATTTTGCTTTAGCCCTTTCATCTGTTTATGTTCCTAAGACCTTCTAGGAGGAACGTTCTCATCTTGGGTGGAAGAGAGCAATGGAAGAGGCGATGGATGCCCTTCATTCAAATGGTACAAGGGAACCAAACGGGTTACCAGCTGGAAAAGGATTGCTGGGTGTTGATGGGTTTATGCAGTGAAATATCCACCGGACAACACTGTAGAAAGATTAAAGGCCAGATTGGTAGCCAAGGGATATACACAAATATTTGGCATTGACTACTAATGAAACATTCGCTCCTGTTGCTAAACTTAATTTAGTTCGAGTGGTTACATTTGTGGCCGCCAACAAAGGATGGCTGTTGTGGCAACTTGATGTTAAAAATACTTTCGTCCATGGTGATTTACAAGAAGAGGTGTACATGGAGAGTCTGATAAATTGTGTAAGTTGAAGAAAGCCATTTATGGCCTGAAACAGTCTCCAAGGGCATGGTTTGAAAAGTTCAATGAAATTGTTATAGCATATGGATTTCGGTGCAGTCATGCAATTCATTCTGTATTTATATGGAAACAAGACTTCAGAATAATATTTTTAGTTGTTTATGTTGATGGTATTGTTGTTATAGGCAATGAGCAACAAGGAACCAGTCATTTGAAGAGACATCTAAAACAATATGTTTAGATTAAAGATTTGGGCCAGCGACGGTATTTTCTAGGAAATGAAGTAGCCAGATCAAAGTATGGCATTAGTTTGTTTCAAATAAAATATGATCGATTTGTTGAAAGAAACTGGAATGTTGGGTGCTAGACCAGTGGATACTCCACTGGATTCAAATGTGAAATTATTGGCTGATGAAGGGAAGTTGTTTGAGGATCCAGGAATGTACAGAGGGCTGGTTGACAAGCTGATTTATCTAACCTTAACCAGGCATGATATTGCTTTTGCAGTAAGTGTTGTGAGTCGATTTATGCATGATCGGAGGATTCCTCACTGGGATGATGTTTGTAGAATTTTAAGGTATCTGAAGGGAGCTCTAGGTCGAGATCTGATTTACAAGCCAAATAATCATTTGGCTATTGAAGATTACTCAGATTTTGATTGGGCAGGACCACCATCTGACAAGCGGTCTACCACATGTTATTGCACATTCATTGGTAGAAACTTGGTAACATGGAGAAGTAAGAAGCAAAATGTTGCGGCATCATCTAGTGCCAAGGCTGAATATCTAGCAATGGTACACACTCTATCTAAATTGATGTAGCTGAAAACACTGATGCAGGAGATGGGCTATGCTGTTATGAACGTATGAAGATTTATTGCGATAACAAAGCTAGCACCTATATAGCCAGTAAACCAGTGTTTCATGAAAGGACCAAGCATATTGAAGTAGACTGTTATTTTATCCAAGAGAGTTTTTTGTATGCAGGTGTCTACTTTATATGTGAAATCTAAGGATCAGCTAGCAGACATTTTCACTAAAGGCCGTGGTCATAACATGTTCCAAACAATTTGTTCGAAGCTGCGCATGGGCGACATTTATGCTTCTTCTTGAGGAGTGTTAAACATCCTTTGTTCTCTAAATTTTGGACCTAAGTGTCCTAATTATAGTTGTATGATAGCAGTTTTGTCCATATTATAAATTTTAATAAAATATAACGCTAAGAGGTGCATGAGGGTGGGTTGAACCTCACATCTTTTTCTTTCCTCTCATGTTTTTCATATTTTTCTCTTCTCTCTTCTCTCTTCTTCTTCTCTTCCTTTTCTCTTTCTCTGTATATTCTCTGATACACTGTATGTACAAGTACATGGGGCTACTTTGTGAATAGTATGCGCACATAGATTATAACATGTCGTGTCATGGTGCATAATATGAACAATATGCACATATGACCACTACACAGATATGACCATTCTTCATATGGACTATGAAATTTACTAGGCTTGTCCTCAGTCAAGTATTTCCGTTTCCCCCTTGCACCAAGGGATACATTTACAGATTCAGCCCATACAATATAATTAGACTTCAGGAAGACCAAGGATTCCAGGTTTAATTTCCTTATCCCTATTTATATAAAATAAAGGGAAAGAGTACAATCAGGATTGTAAATTTCAGTCACTTATACAAGCCTAGTACAATGTTGGAAACCACATAAAGAGGAGAGAGATGCTTATCATTCAGATCTGGTCATGTTCTCACACTTGAATGAATTAGGGCAACACCATGTTAAACACATCTGAGCATCACAATGTTGCTATCATTGAAACTAGGTCACAACCTCTCTGTAGATCTTGATCTCGAAAGGGAAAACACACACACAGCAGCATTGCCACACTAACAGAAGATCCGCATGACATTCTGCACACGCAACCCTTAGAAACAAACCTAGGGTTTTAGATCGAACAATCCTAAGGGGCCTCTTGACAAGACCAACATCAATGGGGTTTGGGTTTACATTTTTTTTTCCTTTCTTTTTTTTCGTCTTCTTTTTTCTTTTTGTTGAAAGGAAAGGGGAAGATGAAAGTTTAGGGTTTAAGGAAAGGGGAAGATGAACAGAAAAGGGAAATGAAAGTTTAGGGTTTAGAGAAAGGGGAAGATGAGAGTCTGGGGTTTAGAGAAAGGGGAAGATGAACAAAAAGGGGAAGATGAAAGTTTTGGGTTTAGAGAAATGGGAAGATGAACAGAAAGGGGAATATGAAATTTTAGGGTTAAGAGAAAGGGGAAGCTGAAAGATCAGATGTGCTCTGATACCCTTTCAGAGAATCTAGAGAGAAAAAAGAGAAAAGAGAAAAAGAGAAGAGAGAAGAGAGAAGAGAGAAGAGAGAAGAGAGAAGAGAGAGATATGAAAGGCGTGTGGGAGAGAATAGGGTGACATGAGGTTCAAAACTAACCCCTCACGCACCTCTTAAACTGCTTATATTATTAAAAAAATATGAAAGAGCATAACTTCTTATACCAGATATGAAAAGACACTTGGGTCCTAAAACTAAGATAAAAGGGCTTTTAACACATTTAATTGTTTGAAATTTCCCATACTTGGATCTCATAAAGCATGCTGAGGCATCATCAAACACTCTGTAGTTTGGGTTCATTCGATAGGGTTCCTGGGTGTGGCTCTTGTATCTGCCAAACAATTCACTTCTCAATTATTTAGTCTGCCGAAAAACAGTGCAATGGGCATCTCCATGGCCGTATTGCACTAGGTTGGTTCCTATCTGGTGTTCTCAAGTAAGTACACTCGTTGCAGTCGGTATTCTCAACAAGTATTGAGATTTGTTATTTTTCATCTAATTCCTGATTATCTAAATCGATTCAAGTTTTTCTTTTTTCTTTTTTTCTTTCTTCATTAGGATTGTTAGTAGTAAAGTGTTAACTTTATCCGAAGTTGTTAAGCCTATGGCTTTGTATCTCATATTTGAACGCAAGGCTTATTTTTGGTAAAACCCCTTTTTTGCAGATCCCATGGCTAGAGTGTGGAGGCATCAAGCCATTTCTGGCCTCTTTTTCTTTGTAACATTTTTAGACATTAGATTCTGACACACATTGCACAAAACAACGCTGGCAACACATTCAATCTTTACCTAACCTTACAATAACTTCTGCTTCCTCTCCTGATTGAAGATCATTACACCCTCCTCTCTCTCTCTCTCTCTCTCTCTCTCTCTCTCTTTCTCTCTCTCTCTCTAGTACACTCATTCAAATGTTAAAACTCTCACCAAAACACCACCTCTATCTCATACGCGTTTCCCTCTGCCTTCCACTCTCTCTCTCTCTCTCTCTATCTCTGCAGAGTTTCTTCACCATTTCATGCTTCCAGTCCTCCTTTCCATAGGGATTGTGATGCTTATATGTAGGGATTAAGTTCCCTTGATGGGGGATAGAGCTGTTCTCTGACTCTTTCTCTGGGACTCAGAGGGTGGATTGCACCCCAACCAACCTTCCTTCATCTGTGGTCCACATTGTATTCACATTCAATTCCATGACGAGTTATTACGTTCCTAAGGAACACGCTCTTTGAGCCAGCAGGGTCCCCATTGGGAAATGTAGTTATTTAGGGACAATTTCCTAATACTTACCTTGTCATTTCCAATTATCAGCATTCTTCAAAAGGCTTTCATATTTCCGACTTGAGCTAATCCTTGAAGTATATCTCAGAGTGTAGATGGTTATATAACATGCGGTGCACCAGACGGTGCTGTAACCTCTCATCTTGAAAGATCGTCTAAGGGTATGGTTAGGTAAGGTTATATAACCAAATCAGCTCACTGATACTTTTTGCTTCAGAACTTAATTTACGTCCACTGATAGGATCGTATTCACCCAGAGTCTGTGCTACAAGCTATGTTAGCTTCCTTGACATCCTTTGAATATCTTGAATTTGTAGTGATCTTTAGCATTTCAACACCTTGTGGGCTTCACTTGAACCCCCAGCTAGATTTTGATACCTTGTACCTAACAGCCAATAAGGTCTCTCCTACCAAGTTAAGAGGGTGATACCTCCCTTCCCTGGAGTACACTATCGAGCTATCTGCTGGGTTACTCAAGGACCTGCTTGAACATCAAGTTGTGGAAGTGAAATTGCTGTGTGGAAAATCGTTTCACACTCAAATGAATTGAAATTGGAAAACCTGAATCAGTTGTGCTATGGGTTGCATCTGTAATTGGTGTATTAACTAAGTGAATATGCCTTACCTTTATTTAATGTGCACGTACAACTAATTTGTTTTGTTTGATTAATGACTTGCACGCGTAAGAGGGCTCTCGCCTTCTACATTTTCCTCGGACCTTAAATGCATATGCTGATTCAACATTTCCCTTCTATATACAGTTAAAGAAAAGTTGTTACTTTTCAGTTTAAGGGGAAAATTATTGATGAGGTAAGCCACTTACTATTTCTTATCAGAATAAAAGACTTGCACATGATAGTTTGGTCTTTTTCTTGATGATAGAATTAGTTTTGATATCATTTTATTACTTAAATGCTTGTTAGTTTATGAATATTTTTGTATGACATGCTTTATGTTCGAACTGAGATCTCTCTCTCTCTTTGCTTAACCTCGATACTTTCCATCGATATTTTCTTTCTGATCAAATAATAGTGAATTGCTTGATAGCATCATTTCAAATTTTTGGCCTTACGGAGTATGGGATGGATGAAAATTTGCAGATATGCTCAGTTTGGCGATGTTTCTCCTAAGGTGGATGTCTATGCCTTTGGAGTTGTTCTATATGAACTTATTTCAGCCAAGGAAGCAGTTGTAAAGACAGGTGGTTCTGTTACTGAATCGAAAGGACTTGTTGCCCTGGTTTGTTTCCCTTGCCCCTGTTTATTTCTCCACCATTAAAATCCTACGATAAAATGCAGTTGAGAATTACTTTTCTCTCTTGATGTTTGCAGTTTGAGAGCATTTTGAATGAACCTGATGCAAGGGAGAAACTCTACGAACTTGTAGACCCGAGACTTGGGGATAATTACCCTCTTGATCCAGTTTATAAGGTTCTAACAGAAGATTCAATCCAAAAACTTTTCTCAAGTTTAGAAGGCAAGACCACTAAAAAGTATGACGGGTGACCTTGATTTTATTTTTGCAGATGGCCCAGCTTGCAAAGGCTTGCACACAAGAGAACCCCCAGCTCAGACCGAGTATGAGGTCAATAGTGGTTGCTTTGATGACACTCTCATCATCAACTGAGGACTGGGATGTTGGCTCCTTATATGAAAATCAGGCCTTGGTGAATCTCATGTCAGGCAGATAGGATGTGATCTTATTTTCTAACATGGTGATGAGGAAGCTTTTGATCTGACTGTAAATGCTTGTAACAAAAAGAGATGAGTGTTGTTGGTTACGAGTCCAGCATGGTTGGAGCTCACTTGTTGTATGAGCAGTGAAAATATCATGTAACTAGATAGTGGCCAGAAAAGCATGCATCTGGCATGCTAGCGGTGTGCTTGAAGCGGTTGTACAAGATATTATTTTAGTGCTGTGAAAAGTACTGCTTCCGTTGTCATATATAGATGCAGGGCAAGCTTGAGTAATCATTATACTTCCTGAGCAAATAATATAAACAATAACAGATGCATCTGGCATGATTACATTTTTGTACATAGCAAATAAATGGCATTTCAATTTTTCTAAAATCCATAACATTGGTCAATGAATTTGGTAGAATCTAGCAGTAAATCTTATACCAAATTGTGACTTTGTGGAGCATTATTCATCTGTGCTCTCCAAATGAGTTCGAGCGTTTTTTGTCTTGCCAAAACTGTAGCTATGGAAGTCTTTTTTGCTGAGCAGCAGTAGGATTTTAGTTAGTGTTACCCCTACCCTCCATATTTCTCTGGTACTGTGACACATATACACCTCTAGATACTCGGCTGACATAATGTCTGTACATGTCAGCTAAGTTATCATTCAGAACAGTGGCGGTACTGTGACACATATACATGTTTAGATACACAGCTGACATAATGTCTGTACATGTCACCTAAGTTATCATTTATAACAATGGCTTTTGATAACCATGTAAAAGGGTGAAAGTACTCTATTACACCGGAACCGGAAGTGCAGTTAACGTTAAATGTGGGGAAAGTCGAAACATACTATTTTCCCCAAAACACTATTCACCTGAGGAAAGTTGCCCTTCAGGTGAAGGGTGTGCGGCAGGTTCTATTGATTTTTGTTCCCTAAAAATGTTGTGCTTCTCCTAATAAACTACTTAAGAAGAAAGAAAAGCCACTCACCATTGTGGATTCCCTTTGCAAATCCTAGAGGGTCGAAAAAAAACACAGCAGCCTCGTCTTCTTCAATCAGCAGTTTCCCTTGCAAATTATAGTCTTCTCAGGAGCTTCCCTTGTAAACCATATAGGCTTTTCAAACCATAGAGGGTTGAAGAAAAATGCAGCAGCCCCATCTTCTTCAACCAACAACTTCCCTATTTTCTTGAACCAACTTCTCTATCTTCTTCAACCAACAACTTCCCTTTGCAAACCCTAGAATGTTGAAGAAGAAATAGAATCACAATCATAAGAGAGTTGTAGCTTAAGAGATTTAAACCTCAAAAATCAGTGTATCGTTTATTACGATGATATACCCCAAATCTTTTTTTTTTCTCTTGTTATGTTTGCTTATTCCTTTATAAATGTGCTTCAAATTTTTTTATTGTTTATTTTTTATTTTTTATTTATTTTCTACTGGTTATTTGTATCATAGCACTGCAAACGTTTTTTTGTTTGGTTATTTTTTTTTCCATTTTCTGCATTTTGTGTAGATAGAATGAAAAATATCTCAAAGGCAGGATTTCAATATCGTTGATGGTGTTTATGGGGGGTTTTCATTGAATTGAATGGGTCAATAGAAATGAATTTTTTCTTGTGCTTTTTCTGCCCATTTTTTTGCATTTTCTTTTGTGCACGTTTTTGCCTATTTTCTGTTTTTTCCTCTATTTCCCCATTTCTTCGTATGGCTACTGTGACTTCAGAGACCTGTAAATCTAATGCTTCAGCTTGAGTGGCTTTAGTAAGTAGTCGAAGTTTTTTCAGTTTGGGTGGCTAATGTCTACTACCATATTAGTTGGTTAGTAGTCGAAGTTTTTTCAGTTTGGGTGGCTAATGTCTACTACCATATCAGTTGGTTAGTAATCGAAGTTTTTTAGTAAATTCGAGATATTGAAATTCGAGGTTTTTTATTGGTTTCTCAGTTCTCTTTTGATGCTATCTCTTTGATATGTGTTTCTCACAATCTTCGGAAATATGGCATTCGAAAGTTTCCTTGTTAATAGATACCATCGCCAAATGCTTTGATTTCACAAAGAATATGTGAATAAGATCAGATAAAGCAAGCATTTCAATTATTCTCTTTCTAATTTTCTGAATTTTAAATTTATTGACCAACTCGATTTCTTCCCTTTCCTGAGACTATATTTGTATGTTCCTTCATTTTTAAATATTCATCTCTTTATAAACACTGCTGATTTTTAAAATTTTGTTTATCATTTGTTCTTGGATTTTATTCTTAGAGTGTGAAAAAATTATATGATGCCTATTTTGCCTTTTCGTCATGCAATAATTTTTGCTAATTTCTATATTTTATGCACTGTTAATGCTTACCCATCTCATGTTTTCTCCTAATTTCAATTCTTTTCAATATGATAGTTGTTGCCTAGAAGTTGAAAATATAAGATTGTGGCTCAGAGCATATACGTGACACTTGAACATTGCCAATTGACTCCAATCAACTTGACCATCACAAATGCTTACTTGTTTGGTTTTTGTCTACTGTTTTATTGGACAAGAATATTAATGTTCTCTTTTTAGTTATTTTGATAAGGTTAGAGCATCAATGCCCCTGCTGCCTCCATGTTATCAAATAGTTAAGTTTTGAATTATCAAAAGCATAAAGGCATATGACATTCATATTGATTGTTAGTGTATGTACATACATACGTGTGCCATAATATTGTCACCTATATATATATATATATATATTAGTATTTCTTTGTTCAAGTGATTGCTTTCGTGTTATCAGTTTTTATGTATTGCTTCATGGTTATGAACATTTAGGTGCCATTAGAAAATGTCATCGGCCTTAACAAATAATGGAGGTTTACCTCGACGTTCTTAACGTCGTTGTCATATACCATGCAACACTGCTACGTCAAGTTCTCAAACAAATCTTGGTAGATTGTACTTTAGGTGTCTACGATGCACCTTTTTTCAGTGGTGCGATGATTATAATGAAGGGTTGAACTATGGAGAAAACTTGAGGCAACGGAATGTATCACAGAGGACTCAATCTCTTCAATTGCAAGAAGATGTCATCGTCAATAGAGAACAAAGGGTTATTCAAGAAACAATTGTTGATGAACTAGAGTGTGTGCAATGGGTTTTGTTTTTCTTGTGTGTAATCAACGCTTTACTTTTTTTAGTAATACTTATAAAATGTATTTGAAGGAATTAGGAGAAACTTACCTTCTAGATCAGTTGGTCCATCTCTAACTACTATATAGAAGCTCCTATGAGTATTGTAGTCTTAGATTTTGTAATTTAGTTCATCTACGTGCAAAGTTATGTATTATGCCAAAAGGTGAATGGTCATAGCTTTTTTTGCTATTAGAATGTGATTCTTATTGAATGATATGATGCTATGATATCTGAGTATGTAGTAATAAAAGTAAGCTGCTCCATCTGTATATTTGTCATGTACGACTATGTAGTGTATTAACTGTTGTTAACCATATATGTATGAGTTCTAATAGCGATGGGAGGAACTAACTGGATGTCTCCACAAGATGACAAACTTCTAAATGTGATGGCCCGTTGTGCTGAAGAAAACTTGATGATGAATGGGTTGTTCTGTAGGGAGGGATGAGCCAGAATTACACGTGAGATGTGTGACGCATATGGCCCAGGGTTTGACCAAAGAAGAATAAAGAATCGACTACGAACATTGATGACTAATTATAGTAATATTAAGAAACTTTTCGCAGAATCTGGGTTTGGACGGGTTGAAGAGAGGAGGATGATAATTGTAAATTGGGCAGTATGGAGGAGTATTGCCTGATATAGAATAATAATACTACTTTTTTTATTAAAATTATTTATTAAGTAAAATGTGTTTGTATGTTCATTTTGCAATATTGTCTTATCACAGAACCACAATTGGGCATCAAAATACAAGAGCAAGAGCTTCCATCAAAAGGCTGGCATGGAATCTGTGTATGGGGAAGGGATAACTGAGAAAAATAGAAGTTCTTCTATCTTGGATGGTGCTGACTTGGAATCACCAGCTGTGGGGGACATTGAGCCAGAGCCAGAGGCTGAGGATCGGGATTGGATGCCACAATATGTGGAAGGCAATGTAGTGGATACAGAGGATATATCTAATACTGATGGCGGGGATGTTAGCGAGCCCTCCTCTAGGATCAGAAAGAGTAATCGTGGTCGGTCATCTACATCAGGGGGGACTCCTAGGAGGCAAGTAGGGGAAAACACAATAGGACAACAATTGGCTTATGCACTTAGTTCATTATCGACATCCATAGATAAGATGTTAGAATATTTGGTTAAGGTATTGGAACATTCGGCCCTCTTTCAGACAAAATGCATGGATGATGTGTCTGATGTTTACAAAGAGGAAGGTATTGATCCACAGTTGTACATTAGGGTTGCTGACTTATTTGTGGATCCCAAGAATGCCCGTATATTCCTATCGATTGCTCCACAGTACCGTAAGCTGTGGTTGCAGACCCATATCCTGCAGTGGTAGTTTTATGTTGGTTGGTTATGATGTTAAATTATGCTGACTTGGGAGAAGACTGTTTTTTTTTCTTTGTTTTTTATTATGCGTCAGATGACTTGGATGCTTTTGTTTTGCTTAGGTGGATGGCTTTATGTGGATGTTTTATTTTTTTGTATTTTAAGTGGATGGTTTATTTTTTTTTATGCTTTATGTGGATAGCCTTTATGTGGTTGGTGTATTTTTCTATTCTTTTATGTTGATGTTTTATTTTTCTATGCATTATGTGGATTTCCTTTTTTTATGGTTATTGTGGATTGTTTTTTTTTTATAGATGGTTGTTTTTTTATGGTTTACGTGGATTGCTTTTTGTCTATACTTAAAGTTGATGGCTATTTTCGCATGGTTTATGTGGCTAGTTTTTTTTTTGCATGGCTTATGTGGCAGGGTTTTTTTTATTAGTTTATATAGATGGTTTTTTACTCCTGCCTGAAATGTACGTCTATGTTGGAATTCACAGTTTAGACTGTCAATATGGATCCATATGAGGTAAATGAGATTTAGCATATGCAGCAGCCTTGTGATGTGTTTGGTACTACTACAACTACCTGATACTGAGGAATGGTGTTCACACATGTTCTTTGACTGGTGCCGCATTTGTTTCTTATTTAATACAATCTCATGTGAACAATTGCTTCAATTTATTGCGGATGGACACATATGCCTTTCTAAGCTTGTGTGGAATTTTAAAGGAAGGTGAACTTCTTTGTAATTCTCAGTTTATGATGGTAGAAGAACAAGTAGCTATATTTCTAAATTCAATCGTACACAATGAGCATAATAGTGTGATGCAAATTCAGTTTCAGTATTCTGGGTAAATTATTAGCTATTACTTCAATAGAGTCCTAAATACAATATTGCAATTGGCTTCGTATTTTGTCATCCTTGTCTCATCAGAGGCACTAAGAAAAATAAGAGGGGTTACGAGATTCTTCCATTTTTTCAAGGTGAACACTACGTATATTTTAGATTTAATGAATGATGATGATCTTATTACAATTGCTTATCTAGGAATTTTCATGTTTTGATTACGTTAGAGCATTTGATGGGACCCACATTGCTGCTTGGGTTCCAAAGGCATTGTGAAAGCGATACTGAAATCCGAAAGAGTGAACTATCTCAAAATGTTTTGGCTGCAGTTAACTTCGACATGTACTTGACATATGTACTAGCCAAGTGAGAAGGTTCTGTAGTAGACTTTAGAATTCTGCATAGTGCTATGGAGCGGTACATATATCCATTAGCAGTGCCTCAAGGTAAAAAATAAATGTATATATTAAACATTTCAGGTAAATATGGCAAAAATATTAATATATTGGACATATTGGGTGTTAAGAAGTATTACCTTATGGATGCAGGGTACCCTACTACATGTGGATTCATTACCCCACATTGTGGTGCACGGTGGCACCTTAGTGAGACCTAAGGAAGGAGGTCTCTGAGGACTCCAAAAGAGCTATTAAATCATTGACATTCATAATTAAGAAATGTCGTGGAGCGTACCTTTGGGATATGGAAAGTGAGGTTTTCCATCTTGAGGTCCCAATTTCAATATCCACTTATGACAAGTTAAAATTGTAAATGCCACTTGTATTTTGTACAATTATATCTGAATGAGGCCAGCCCAAAGCTCTAATCAAGAGAGAGCATTTCAGCATCAATTTCTTAGCGAGGTAAGGAGAGATCTCGAGTTGCATAATAGAGCTGAATCAAAAGCAGACGAAGCTAAAGAAGATGAACTTGAGGATCTGAATTGTCAGAGCACGTCTACCCATAATGTTGGGTTACAATTGAGGGCACCAATTATGGAGGAGATGTGGGGACAATATCGAAAACGTCGAAATCATTAGTGTATGCATACATGTGTGTGCCATAAGATTGTCATCTATCTATATATCTCTCTCTCTCTTTCGCTATCTCTCTCTCATTATCTTTTTGTTTAAGTAATTGCTTTCGTGTTATTATTTCAAAAAATAAAAATTTATCTTTTTTGTAATGTATTGGTGTGGTGGCAATATTGAATGGTTAGCTTACAAACTTTTAAATATCTATTTCTCAAATAAATGATATATGTTTGCTCTCTCATTTTCCGAGTTGAAGAATTATTCAAAGAAAAAATGGGCAGAGGACTTTATACATTGGATATGTTTAAATTGCCTCATGCTCAAATATCACTGATGCTTGAGTTTTCATGTAACATGTGGGTGTATAGAGAGCATTAGATGTGGATGGACTTGATGACGATATTCTTCAATAGTTAAATAAATATTGATATTTTTTAATATTTTTACATTTTTGGTAATATGATGGATTGATGGAAGTAACCTTATTTAATTATAAAATATCTTTTAAAAACTGCATTGCGCACATCATATCAATGAAATACATAATGAACAATATTACAGGCACTTTTCAGCTTTCCCATTGCCAAACAGGTGAAATTACCAGCACCACAGTTTATCAAAGATGGTTTCCATCTTTCACCCTACCAATTTTCACCTGCATTTCAGAATTCAGGAAGTCAGCAGCAGAGGTGATTCCCAAGGACACTGCAATGAAAGTTTATCAAACGCTACCAACATTCCATATTTTATTCACACAATGTCCTTTTTGTTGTATATTGAAAGTCCATTTATGGCACTTGAACCCATGAGAATTTCAGATGGTATTAAAAGCAATACCTGCCATGCCATCCATTTAAAGTATGTAAGATTCATTTTCACATTAAAACTTAAAATTTGAGATAGTTTATCTCTCTAATTTATAGGTTTGGTTTGGTTGAATTAATTGTATTTTATAAGTGGGCATCACCATAGTGGAGAAGTCTTGTTAAAAATCAATTTTTTAGGGTAAAGACAAGGATACAAATTTCGAAGAAAGTAATTTCTGACAAAAATACTTTTCTGTCCTAAAATTTCAATCTTCACACCATAATGAAAAAATATTTCTGAAAATATATTTCGAAGTATCCAAACGGCCTCTTAGTTGAAATTTGAGCCCTTAAGGCTGTATTTGACAAAACATAATCTGAATATTCAAAATTATGGAAATTTGAATAAAGCCATTACCAGATATGAATATAGGAAAACATTTATATAAGGGCGAGACTCTAAATAATTAAATTAAGGCGCACCTCAAAAATTCATTAAAAATTGTTGTTTCGGTGGTAAACAACCCTCAATTCGATCATCTCAACCTCAAGATGTATGGACACGAGAAAAAAAGGTTTTCAAGTATTAAAAATAATGCATCTTGAAATGTATTATCTAGACCATTAGTTTTCAAGATTTTAAAGTGTTCATAGATCTACTCAATCTAAAATATTGTTTAGCTTTAAATTCTATTATTAGAGATGAAAATAAATGTTTAGGCCATCATAAAGATTTCTAATATTAATGTTGGCTATGCGGCCTTAGAGCCAAGAGTCTTTCGCTCAGTGGGAGCAAAGAGAGAGAGAGGCTGAATCTGGGTGCTTGACACACTAGGGCCCAAATTCATATACTTCGAGTTTTATGAGGTATGGAGAGCTTGAGTTTTGAGAGAGTGACCTCTTGGAGAGAAGTGATGGTCACTTTTGAGTTAGGACTATATTGATTATAATGCCTCATAGTTGATACGACAAGCCAGGATTTGGAGAATCCAATTGAGTATAATAGAACCCCAATATTTAAAAGAGTATTTGCCCTGTATGGAATGGTCGGCTCATGGGACATGAGCCCGTATCTTGACACGAGACCGTCCCATGACATGTGCACCCACAATCGTATGGGGAAACCACTCTTTTATAGTATTATTCAATTTAGAAGAGCTAGTACACATATGCTTTGAGAGGACCAATGTATTAGAGTAACATGTTCCACAGGGGTGTACCAGTAATCCATTGAATCCCCCGGTGATGGGAAGCTCTTAATCAATGATTTTGATGTGACCAATTATATGTCATTGTCATAGACTATGGAGCATATGTCCATTGGGTCGGTTTGAGACACCGGTGGAACGTCATTCGCGTTAGCCCAATGGAAGACTCCAACTAGTATTATAAGTCTAGAGATCTCATTTACCTTTGACCCAAATTAATCTAAAATTGATAAGAAAAGATTTTATATTGATGATAAATTGTTGAAAAATCATTTGAAGAATTTTTGGGATTTTTGGAGAATTTTTCAAAATTTTTAAATAATAAAAAATGTGATTTTCAAATTTGTTGATCCCAAGTGGCTATAGGCATGCCACATGGCACTCCCACTTCCCCACTCATAGATGACATCAAGCTGACATCATATCCATGTGGGGACATATTTGTCATTAGTTTTTTTGGTCGTATTGTGTTATAACACGTTACTTTGTTATTTAAAGTGTGATATATTGTTATGACTTAAGTTTCATTTAAGTCACATGTCTTTTTTTTGTTCAAATGTGTCATTTTTGGCATGTGTCAAGTGATGGGATTTTGAGAATTAAATTGATTTATATTATTATCTACATATGATTTTGTGGCATGTTGGGTATATCTTATGTGGCACCACCTTTAGGCTTGACCCATGTGAAACTTTAGTGTTGTTGAAATCCTATTAGTGGTGTTATAAGATATTTTATTCACATGTGTAGATGTCCCATATTAACTTTATGTCCATGTCCTTGTCTTTTATTGACTCTCACAAATTATTCAAAAATCATGGGCATAATTGTAAACATAAATTTGGATTTAATGAGAAATAAAGCATGGAATTAATGGATTTAAGGTAAAATGACTATAAACCTAGGTTTTAAGGAATGAATAGTATAAAAAAACTCATCCATTAACCTTGGTAATAAGATATAAATGAGTGACTTGGATAAAAGCCTCTCATGTGCCATTAACCAAAGGCATCAAGGGTCAAGATCAAATCTACCTTTATGATCTAGGTATAAAAATAATTTATGGGATCAATTATAACCTTAATTTGGAGTTTCACTTCAAAGAGAGAGGGAGTCCCCTTGACAAAAATGTGGCCATCATGGCCCGCTTGAGATCAACACCCCCATTCTTGTGTTCTTTATTTTTGAAGCCTTGAGTTAAAACCTTTTGATGGAGTAGTCCCTCATGTGAGATCGTGCCCATAATATTAATTTCACCAAGGTATTGATTTTTCTTCATATATTCTATTTCCTACTTCATTTCCATTATTGCTTGCTGTAATTCTTAATTTACAATAGTTTTTTTTATCTTTTGGCCATGAAAACTTGATATTTGAAGAGTCTCAAACCAATATTACGGTCTATACACATACTATGTGTGACTAGCTTACTTACTTCATGATTTTGAGTAGTTTCACATTGATTTTCTTGATCTTATTTTTTTGGAATTTTTATTGAGAATATACAAATGATGAGAGATTTATTTCATCATCTTTGAGCATATGAAATAGTCCATTTAGTTCCTTTTTGAATATTGAAAAGTTTATGTGGTCTCTTATAGACCACATGTTGTAGTTTCACCATAACTTCCTTATTTTGTGTAGTATCTATCTCAAATTATTGAAGGCTTTTTCGTTACATGTCTCTCTCATGATTTGATCTCCATTAAGTGAAATAAAAGTGATCATTTTTTTCCCATTGGATTGATCTCATTGAGTCATTATTATTACGCATGCCTTAGATAAGGGGACAAAATTAAGTCATCAAAAGGTCCTTTTGTGGCCAAGGCATAAGAGGTTCGAACCATGGCTTCTCCTATGTATGTTTGCATGTTAATTTGATGTAT